>NW_027328436.1:0-50000 GCF_034638445.1 Ciconia boyciana
GTGCCTGGGAGCAGTTTCTGATGGCTGGAAGAGAGCTCCTAGCCCTTCTACCTTGGAAGAAGATCAGGAAGGACCATGTGGGAAACTAGAGCTTGCGTAGCCTGAGCTCATTGCCGAGAAAGGTGATGGAGGAAATTGTCCAGGAAAGCACGGCCAAGCCCAGGAAGGACATGAAGGTGATGGGGAGCGGTCGGCGTGAATTTACAAAGGGGAAATCACGCTTGACCGACCTCCGTGTCTCCTCCCTTGAAGTGACTAGCTTTGTGGACGAGGAGAGAGCCGTGGCTGGTGTTCACCGACCTTTAGTAAAGTTTTGACGCTTTCTCTTGCGTGCTCCTAGACAAGGCGAGAAAGTACGGGGTGCGTAAGGGACAGTGAGGTGGAGGCAAAGTGGCTGAAGGGCTGGGCCCAGAGGCTTGTGATCAGTGTCCCAGAGTCGAGATGGAGGCAAGTCTCAAGCGGTGTAGCGCTGGCCTCGGGTCCGTGGGGCCACCACTGTTCAACATCCTCCACAATGACGTGGGCAGCTGGACGGAGTGCCCTCAGCAAGTTGTCAGATGGTGCAAAATGTGGCAGAGTGGCTGAGGCAGCGGCTGGATGTGGCACCATTGAGAGGGATGCGGAGAGGCTGGAGATGGGGCGGAGAGGAATGTCCTGGAGTTGAAGAGAGGGGAAAGGCCAAGTCCTGGGCCTGGGGAGGAATAGTGGTGGGCAGCCGGACGTGGTGGGGGCCAAGAGGCTGGAAAGCAGCTTTGCTGAGCACGACTTTGTGGTGCTGGCGGTGCAAAAGCTGACTATGAGGCAGCAATGCAGCTCTTTGGGTCGCGGGAGCACCAAGAGTCTCCAGGGCGGCATTGGGCAGCGCTGTTGCCAGCAGGTCGGGGGAGGTGCTCTTGCGCTCTGTTCAGCGCTGGTGAGGCCCCGTGTGGGAGTCCTGTGTCCAGTGTGAGGGCTCCCAGTGGAAGAAGGACATGGCTTAGTGGAGCGCAGTCGAGCGCAGGCCCCCTGGACTCTGAAGGAACTGGAGCATCCTTCGTATGAGGAGAAGCTGAGAGAGCTGGGAGGTTTTTGAGCCAGGAGGCAAGGCCACGCAGGGGAGATGTCATCACTGTGTGTATATCACGGACGGGAGGGAATGAGGACGGGGGAGCCAGACTCTTTCTCATGGTGCCCACGGGCAGGGCAAGGGTGAATGGAGAAAGCTGCAAAGACGTGCCATTTCCTTGGAAGAGAAGACAACCTTTGTTCAGTGTGAGGGTGGTCAAACAGTGGAACCGGTTGGGCAGAGAGGTGTTGGAGCCTCCATCCTTGGAGCTACTGAAAACCTGACTGGACATGGTCGTGGACAGCCTGCTGGAGCTGACCCTGCTTGAGCAGGTTGGTTGGTCTCCAGAGGTTCCTGTTTGCTATGATTCTGCTTGCTGTGATGGCCAGAGAGTCGTGCTGGGAAGAGAGTTGGTTCAAGTGCATGCTGCCACGGGGAGCTTGGGTCAGAGGCAAGGGTCGAAGTGCATTAGCGTGTCCAAGCCTCTGTTTGGGCAAGTGAAGGGCTTGTGTGAGGGGCTCGAAGCCCCCGTGTGCTGCTCTGTGGTGGTGGTGGTGGTGGTGGTGTTGTTGTTGCTGGGGACGTACTTGCCAAGAGAGGCCTTGTAGCCCTTTCCACCCACCGCAACGGGCTCTTGAGCCCTGTCTTTGTGCTGGGTGAGGCTGGAAGAGCCTTGGGAGAAGAAAGGAAGTGGAGGCGTCATGGGCTGGGATGCAGGAGAACTTTATTGAGGGAAAAGAGTGAAAAGGCAGGAGCGCCAAGTGGAAGGGAGGCGGTGTGAGGGGCAAGTAGGGCGACCGTCAGCCCACATCTCTCTCTTGTGTGAGACAGATCTTGCCAGAGCACCAAGCTCTTCCTGCTCCGCAGTGGGAGCGGCACTCTGGAGGTCCCCGGTGGTCTTTGGCTTGTGAGAAGGCGGTTGCAGCGGAGAGTACTGGACATAGCAGAAGGGGGGATGCAAAGAAGGAGGTACATGGGCCATGTTTCCAGGCAGGCCGGCCTGGCTCCCCTTCCCTGCTGGCTTTGTGCCTTGGGAGGAGGAGCCGTGGGACAGTGGGGCTCCATGTGCCAGCAATGGCCGGGAGGTGCGTCTCCTCAATGCATGAGGCGGCTTCCAGGCTGTGTGGGGTTGGTGTCAGGGGTGGTGGCGAGCGCCCTTAGCAGGGGTAGCAGCCTCTTCTGCCGCCGAAGCAGCCCAGGCCTCCGGCCGCAGCCGAAGCCGCCGGAGGAGACGGGCACTCCCTGGGAGCTGAGGACGTTGCCCACAGCAGCGGATGAGGAGGATCCGACGGCGGTGCTCTGGGGAAGGAGCTGAGGATGGGTCTCTGGCAGGGTGACCAGCACGGCAGGGAGGCTGGATGACAACGCGGGAGTCCTGGCACTGCGTGACACAGGGCTCGTTGCAGCTGTTAGCCAGCGGGGTGGTCCGCAGGGGCGGCAGAGGTCGTAGCAGGCCATGTGTGTGGTGCGGAGGGGCCCTGGAAGAGAGGGTGTTGAGGAAGCGGAGGGGCGTGGGGTGCGAGGAGCGGTGTTGCAGGAGAGCGAGGGAGGCCAGGGAGGCCTGGTGTGGGTGTGTGGGGAGCGTGGCGGTGGGGAGGCGTGAGGGCTGCTGAGGCTGGGAGCCAGAGCGTGCTGGAAGAGACGGGCCAGGTGTGGGGGCAGGAGAAGGAGGGGAAGGGTGTTGGAGACTCACCTTGTTGACGGCGGAGGAGAAGGCGTGAGGAGAAGTGTGTGAGGGGAGAGAGGCGCTGGGCCGGCTTTTATGCTGGTCTCGAGGGGCAGGGACAGCCTTGCGCATGAGAGCATCGTGCAGCAGCAGCTGTTGCATGCCAGAGGCTGGCAAGCAGTGAGGTGGGGTGTGTTTTCCTTCCCGCACCTGCAATTTCACGTCCTCCTCTTGGAGGACGTGTCCACTTGCTCCTGGCGGCAGCTTTGCGGCGAGTATTAGAGGCCAAAGGCTTGGTGTTTGGGCGCGTGTCAGGGCGGGCAGAAGACGCCACCAACGCGTAGGGAGAGTGTGGGGTGTCGTCAGGTGAGGTCATCCCGTGGCGCTCGTGTAGCGTGGTTTGGGGTTTTGTTGTGAAGAGGGGGCCCTGCTTTCCTGCAGGCCTGGAAGGTGGGTCTGGGCTTGGAGGTGTGCCAGGTGTGAGGTGCTGCCCTTCCATGGCGTTGGGTCCGTCCCTTGCCGTGCTGCCAGCTCGCTAAGCCTGTCTTTAGGCCTGGCCTTTCCCGTTGAGTGTGCTCTGTGGGTGTCTTGGTGCCTCTGTGGCTTGTGAGGCTGTAGGTGGGAGAAAGGAGGCTGCCCGTTTGGGCTTGTTCCCCCCTGGTGCCGTCCCTGGCGGTGGCAGTGCAAGCAGGCAGAGGAGGGGTGCTTGGGAGAGCAGGCCGTGGTCCTGGCAGCCCTGGTTGGGGGCTGGCAAGCCTTGTGATGTGGGGAGCTCCTGCCCCGCTCCCCTCAGGGGCTTGTGTGTTGGCTCCCTGGTAGCGCTGCCCTTAGCTGGGGCCGGCAGATTTGCAGCCTGGCTGTGGCGCAGACACGGAGCTTGATGTGGGGCACCTCGCAAGGGCAGGTGAGATTCTGGAGAGCCCAGGAGTGTGGCGAGAGGCAGAGGGGGAGTGGGAGTGTGAGCGGCAGGCAGGAGAGGCTGTTGAGCAAGGGCCTTTGTGGTCTTTAGTTGGGGTGAGTGGTGAGGGGTGAGGCCACTTCTCTGCACAGTGTTGGAGGGGCAGAAAGAGGACTTGGACGTTGCAGAGGGCATTGGAGGCGAGCATGGTGCACGGGGCTGCTGAGCCGAGGCCCTGCTGATGGTGGACGGATGCTGAAGGGTTGATGAATGGCAAGGCCTGGCCCAGCTGAGCCAAGGTGAGTGTTTTGCAGGCTGATTGTCAGGCGAGCTGTGCTTGCTGATAGGGAAGATGAAGGGAGGTAGGAAGGAGTGCTGCGCGTGTGGAGGTCAGCGAGTGCGTAGGGCCTGAGGGGTCGTAGGCTGTGAGCGCAGAGGGAGTGTGGCTTGGATGTCCTTGGGAGGCTACTTCATTGGTCTTTGTGAAGGTCACGGTGCCTGGGAGCGGTTCTCTCGATGGCTGGAAGAGAGCTCCTCAGCCCTTCTACCTGGAAGAAGATCTGGAAGTGACCATGTGGGAAACTAGAGCTTGCGGTAGGCCTGGGAGCTTCATTGTCCGAGAAAGGGTGATGGAGGAAATTGTCCAGGAAAGCACGGCACAGTAGCCTCCAGTGAAGCGACATGAAGGTGATGGGGGAGCGGTCGGCGTGGAATTTACAAAGGGGGAAATCACAGTTTTGACCGACTCCTCCGTGTCTCCCCCTCCGTTGGGAAGTGACTAGCTTGGTGTGGACGAGGAGAGAGCCGTGGCTGAAGTGTTCTCTCGACCTTTAGTAAAAGTTTTCCTTGGACGCTTTCTCTCTTTGCGTGCTCTTCAGACAAGTGCGCAGAAAGTACGGGGCGTGCGTAAGGGACAGTGAGGTGGGAGTGCAAAGTGGCTGAAGGGCTGGGCCCAGAGGCTTGGGTGATCAGTGTCCCAGAGTTCGAGATGGGAGGCAAGTCTGCAAGCGGTGTAGCGCTGGCCTCGGGTCCGTGGGGGCCACCACTGTTCAACATCCTCCACAATGACGTGGGCAAAGCGGGACGGAGTGCTCCCCTCAGCAAGTGCTGTCAGATGGTGCAAAATGTGGCGGGAGTGGCTGAGGCAGCTGTGCTGGATGTGTGTCACCATTACTGAGAGGGATGCGGGAGAGGCTGGAGATGGGGGGCGGAGAGGAAATGTCCTGGAGTTGAAGAGAGGGGAAAGCGCCAAGTCCTGGGGCCTGGGGAGGGAATAGTGGTGGGCAGCCGGACGTGGTGGGGGCCAAGAGGCTGGAAAAGCAGCTTTGCTGAGCAATGCGACTTTGTGGTGCTGGCGTGTGCAAAAAGCTGGACTAGTGAGGCAGCAAATGCAGCCTTGGGTCAAAGGTGAGCATGGCAAGAGTTCTCCAGGGCGGCATTGGGCAGCGCATGTTGCCAGCAGGTCGGGGGAGGTGCTCTTGCGCTCTGTTCAGCGGCTGGTGAGGCCCCGTGTGGAGTCCGTTCCTGTGTCCAGTGGAGGGCTCCTCAGTGGAAGAAGGACATGTGGCCTTAGGTGGAGCGAGTCGAGCCTTGCAGGGCCCCCTGGGACTCTTGAAGGAACTGGAGCATCCTTCGTATGAGGAGAAGCTGGAGAGAGCTGTGAGGTTTTTTGAGCCAGGGAGGCAAGTGCCACGCAGGGGGATGATGTCATCACTGTGTGTATATCACGGACGGGAGGGAAATGAGGACGGGGGAGCCAGACTCTCCTTCTCAATGGTGCCCACGGGCAGGGCATGGGTGAATGGAGAAAGTCTGCAAAAGACGTTGCCATTTCCTTGGAAGAGAAGAGCACAACCTTGTTCAGTGTGAGGGTGGTCAAACAGTGGAACCGGTTGGGCAGGAGAGGTGTTGGAGCCTCCATCCTTGGAGCTACTGAAAACCTGACTGGACATGGTCGTGGGGACAGCCTGTTGGAGCTGACCCTGCTTGAGCAGGTTGGGGTTTGGTCTCCAGAGTGTTCCTGTTTGCTATGATTCTGCTTGCTGGTGATGGCTGTAGAGAGTCGTGCTGGGAAGTGAGTTGGTTCAAGTGCGTGCTGCCACGGGGAGCTTGGGTCAGGGGCAAGGGTCGAAGTGCATTAGCGTGTCCAAGCCTCTCTGTTTGGGCAAGTGAAGGGCTTGTGTGAGGGGCTCCGAAGCCCCGTGTGCTGCCTCTGTGGTGGTGGTGGTGGTGGTGGTGTTGTTGTTGCTGGGGACGTACTCTTGCCAAGAGAGGGGCCTTAGGTAGCCCTTTTTCTTCACCCACCGGCAACGTGGCTCTTGGAGCCCTGTCTTTGTGCTGGGTGAGGGGCTGGAAGAGCTTCCTGGGAGAAGAAAGGAGAGTGGAGGGCGCTCTGGGTGGGCTGGGATGCAGGAGAACTTTATTGAGGGCAAAAAACCAGTGTAAAGGCAGGAGCGCCAAGTGGAAGGGAGGCGGTGTGAGGGGCAAGTAGGGCGACCGTCAGCCCACATCTCTCTCTTGTGTGAGACAGATCTTGCCAGAGCACTGTTTCTCTTCCTGCTCCGCAGTGGGAGCGGCATACTCTGGGAGGTCCCCGGTGGTCTTTGGCTTGTGAGAAGGCGGTTGCAGCCGGAGAGTACTGGACATGAAGGGCGCTGCAGAGAAAGAGGGGGATGCAAAGAGGAGGAGGTACATGGGCCATGTTTCCAGGCAGGCCGGGCTGGCCCCTTCCCTGCTGGCTTTGTGCCTTGGGAGGAGGAGCCGTGGACAGTGGGGCCCATGTGCCAGCAATGGCCGGGAGGTGCGTCTCCTCAATGCATGCAGCGCGGCTTCCAGGCTGTGTGGGGTGGCTGGTGTCAGGGGTGGTGGCGAGCGCCCTTAGCAGGGGTGTAGCAGCCTCTTCTGCCGCCGAAGCCAGCCCAGGCCTCCGAAGCCGTAGCCGAAGCGGCCGCCGGAGGAAGACGTGGCACTCCCTCTGGGAGCTGAGGACGTTGCCTTGCCAGCAGCGGATGAGGAGGATCCGACGAGCGGTGCTCTGGGGGAAGGAGCTGAGGATGGGTCCTGGCAGGGTGACCAGCACGGCGGGAGGCTGGATGACAACGCGGGGAGTCACTGGTACTGCGTGGTTACTGTGGGCACTCGTTGCAGCTGTTAGCCAGCGGGGTGGGTCTCGCAGGGGCGGCAGAGGTCGAGGCAGGCCATGTGTGGTGCGGAGGGGCCCTGGAAGAGAGGGTGTTGAGGAAGCGGGAGGGGCGTGGGGGTGCGAGGAGCGGTGTTGCAGGAGAGCGGGGAGGGAGGCCAGGGGCAGGCCTGGGTGTGGGTGTGTGGGGAGCGTGGCGGTGGGGAGGCGTGAGGGGCTGCTGAGGCTGGGAGCCAGAGCGTGCTGGAAGAGACGGAGCCAGGTGTGGGGGGCAGTGAGAAGGAGGGGAAGGGTGTTGAGAGCTCACCTGCTGGATGGCGGGAGGAGAAGGCGTGAGGAGAAGTGTGTGAGGGAGAGAGGCGCTCAGTCGGCTTTTTATGCTGGTCCCCGTAGGGGCAGGACAGCCTTTGCGCGCAGCAGCATTTGCAGCAAGCAGCTGTTGCACCTGAGCCGGTACTGTGAGGTGGGGGTGTGTTTTGCTTCCACCCAATTCTGCAATTTCATGTCCTCCTCTTGAGGGCCGTGTCCCGCAGCCTGGCGGCAGCTTTTAGATGCAAGCATTAGGAGCCAAGAGCTTGGTGTTGATAGCGCGTGTCAGGGCGGGCAGAGGGCACGACCAACGCGTAGGAGAGGTGGGGTGTCGTCAGTGAGGTCATCCCATGGCTCTTGTGTGGCGTGGTTTGCGGTTTTGTTGTGAAGAGGGAGGCCCCATTTCCTCGCAGGCCTGGAAGGTGGGTCTGGGCTTTGGAGGTGTGCCAGGTGTGAGGTGCTGCCCCTTCCATGGCGTTGGGTCCCTCCTTGCCTTGCTGCCAGCTCACTAAGCCTTAGTCCTGGCCTCTTCCATGGAGTGTGCTCTGTGGGTGTCTTGGTTCCGCTCTTGCTTGTAAGGTTGTAGCTGGGAGAAAGGAGGCTGCCTGTTTGGGCTTGTTCGCCCTTGGTGCCGTCCCTGGGGGTGGCAGTGCAAGCAGGCAGAGGAGGGCTGCAGGCCGGTGTCCTGGCAGCCCTGGTTCAAAGCTCGCAAACCCTGTGCTGTGGGGAGCCCTGCCACACTCCCCAGAGGCTTGCGTGGGCCCCTCCGTAGTGCTCCGTTTAGCCGGGGCCGGCACGCTAGCAGCCTGGGCTTTGGAGTGGCTTGGAGCTTGATGTGGGGCACCTCGCAAGGGCAGGTGAGATTCTGGAGAGCCCAGGAGTGTGGCGAGAGGCAGAGGGGGAGTGGGAGTGTGAGCGGCAGGCAGGAGAGGCTGTTGAGCAAGGGCCTTTGTGGTCTTTAGTTGGGGTGACGTGGTGAGGTGAGGTACTTCTCTGCACAGTGTTGGAGGGGCAGAAGAGGACTTGGGTGCAGAGACCGTGGGGCTGAGTCACGCATGGTGCACGGGGCTGCAGAGCCGAGGCCCTGCTGAGCCGAGGCCCTGCTGATGGTGGACGGATGCTGAAGGGTTGATGAATGGCAAGGCCTGGCCCAGCTGAGCCAAGGTGAGTGTTTTGCAGGCTGATTGTCAGGCGAGCTGTGCTTGCTGATAGGGAAGATGAAGGGAGGTAGGAAGGAGTGATTTGCGACCTGGTGTACGGAAGTCCAAGTTCCTGAGGGGTTGCGTCCCCGAATGTTGAGGGAGCTGGCTGATGTCCTTGGGAGGCCACTGTGAATTATGTTGTGAAGGTCACGGTGCCTGGGAGCAGTTTCTGATGGCTGGTCGAGAGTTCATAGCCCTCGTATCTTAAGGACGATCAGGAAGGAAGATCTGGGAAAGGAGAGGCTGGTGAGGTGATGTTGTTCCAAGGGCAGCTTACGGCGAAAATCCTCCCAGAAAGCATTGCCGGGCTCCTGAAGGACAAGAAGGTGGTGGGAAGTTGTCAGCATGCATTTACGAAGGGGAAATGGTGCTTGACTGACCTCCGTCTCTTCTCCGTTGATGTGACTAGCTTTGTGGACGCGGAGAGAGCCGTGGCTGGTGTTTAGCTCGACCTTTCAGTAAAGCCTTTGACGCTTTCTCCCCTTGCGTGCTTGTGACAAGCCAAGAAAGTACGGGGTGCGTAAGTGGACAGTGAGGTGAAGTGCAAAGTGGCTGAAGGGCTGGGCCCAGAGGCTCGTGATCAGTGGCCCAAAGTGCAGTTGGAGGCAAGTCTCAAGTGGTGTAGCCCAGGACTCGGATCCGTGGGGCCAACACCGTTCAACATCCTCATTAATGACGTGGGCAATCTGATGGAGTGCCCCCAGAGCAAGTTGGCAGATGATAAGCCTCATTTTTAAAAAGGTAAAAGGAAGGCCTGGGTTAACTAGAGGCCGGTGAGTGTCATGTCTGTGCTTGGCAAGATCATGCAGCCCATCCTCCTGGACGCTGTGCCAAGGCACATGGAAAACGGAGAGGTGATTGCTGACAGGCAACATGGCTTCACGAAGGGCAAATCGTGCCTGACAAATGTGGTGGCCTTGTACGACGCCGTTACAGCATTGGTGGGTAAGGGAGGAGCGACTGTCGTCATCTGCCTGGACTTGTGCAAAGCCTTTGGTACCGTCTGCACGACATCCTTGTCTCTAAAATGGAGAGATGCGGATTTGATGGGTGGAGCACTTGGCGGATGAGGAACTGGCTGTACGGTTGCACTCAAAGAGTTGCGGTCAGTGGCTCGATGTCCAGGTGGAGACCAGTGACGAGTGGTGTCCGTCAGGGGTCCACGTTGGGACCAGTATTATTTAACATCGTTGTCAGGGACACGGACAGCGGGACCGAGCGCACCCTCAGCAAGGTTGCGGATGACACCGAGCTCAGGGGTGTGGTTGATGCTCTAGAGGGAAGGAATGCCATCCAGAAGGGCCTTGAGTTGGCTAGGGAGGTGGACCCGTGCAAAACTCATGCAGTTTGCCGAGGCCAAGTGCAGGGTCCTGCAGCTGGGTTGGGGCAATCCCAAACACGGATACAGGCTGGGCGATGAGTGGATTGAGAGCAGCCCTGCAGAGGACTTGGGGGTGTTGGTGGATGAAAAACTGAATATGAGCCGGCAACGTACGCTTGCAGCCCAGAAAGCCAATCATATCCCGGGCTGCATCAAAAGAGGCGTGGGCAGCAGGTGGAGGGCGGTGATTCTCCCCCTCTACTTCGCTCTCGTGAGAGCGGAGTACCGTGTTCAGCTCCTGGGGTGCCCAGCACACAAAAGGCATGAAGGTGCTCGAGAGCGGGTCCGGAGGAGGGCCACGAAGATGGTCAGGGGCTGGAGCACCTCCCCTTTGAGGAGAGGCTGAGACAGTTGGGGTTGTTTAGCCCAGAGAAGAAGTAGGAGACCCAGCCTTGCGGCCTTCCAAGTACCTAAAGGGGGCCTAGAGGAAAGCTGGGGAGGGGCTCTTTATCAGGGAGCGTAGCGCTAGGACGAGGGGTAATGGTTTTAAACTGAAAGAGGGTAGATTTAGATATTCGGAAGAAAGTCTTTACTGTGAGGGTGGTGCGACGCTGGAAGCGGTTGCCCAGAGAAGTTGTGGATGCCCCCTCCCGGGAAGTGTTCAAGGCCATGTTGGATGAGGCTTTGAGCAAGCTGATCTAGAGGAAGGCGTCCCTGCCCACAGCAGGGGGTTGGACCTAGATGATCTTCAAGGTCCCTTCGAACCCAAACGGTTCTATGATTCTACGATCTCCCCGTCCTTCTCTCGACGCACGAACCTTTCGTCATATTTTCTCTCTCCTTTCCAGTTGAGGAGGGGGAGTGATAGAGCGTCTTGGTGGGCACCTGGCATCCAGGCAAAGTTAACGCACCAGACATGAGGAGCTTGCGTCAGAGGCGTGAGTGGAAGTGTGTCCAAAGGTTTGTTTGGTGAAGGTTTGAAGGTGAAGGGCTTGTGCGATGGGCTGGAAGCCCACCGGGTGCTAGCGGGTGGTGTTGCTGGGGATACACTTCCTAAGAGAGGTGTGGTGGCTGTTTCTGAACCCACCCCGATGGCCACTGAGCCCTGGCTTTGTTCTGGATGAGGTTGGAAGAGCCCTGGGAGAAGAAATGAAGAGGAGGCGTCTGAGGCTGGGATGCAGGAGAACTTTATTGAGGGCAAAAAACCAGTGTAAAGGCAGGAGCGCCGAGCGGAAGGGAGCCGGTGTGAGGTGCAAGTAGGGTGACCATGAGCCGATGTTCCTTTTGTGCAGTAGATCCTCCCAGAGCACCACGATCTTCCTGCCCCGCGGTGGGAGTGGCATACTGGAGGTCCCCTGTGCACTTTGGCTTGTGAGAAGGTGGTTGCAGCAGAGAGCACTGGAGATAGCAGAAGGGGCGCTGCAGAGAAGGAAGTGGGAGAAGAGGAGGAAGTACATGGGGCATGTTTCCAGGCAGCCTGGGTTGGCCCCCTTCCCTGCTGGCTTTGAGCCTTGAGAGGAGGAGCCGTGGACTGCGGACCCATGTGCCAGAAACAGCCCGGAGGTGCGTCCTCAATCCATGGCGTGGGTTCCCGTGTGGGGGTGGTTGTTGTCAGGTGTGGTGGCGAGGGCCCTTAGCAGGGGTAGCAGCCTCTTGCGCCGCCGAAGCAGCCCAGGCCTCCGAAGCCGTAGCCGTAGCCGAAGCCGCCGGAGGAGACGGGCACTCCCTGGGAGCTGAGGACGGTGCCCACGGCAGCGGATGAGGAGGATCCGACGGCGGTGCTCTGGGGGAAGGAGCTGAGGATGGGTCCTGGCAGGGTGACCACGACGGTGGAAGGCTGGATGACGACGCTGAGTCCCTCCCCTTGCTGCCTGACGCAGGGCTCGTTGCAGCTGTTAGCCAGCGGGGTGGGTCCGCAGGGGCGGCAGAGGTCGTAGCAGGCCATGTGTGTGGTGCGGAGGGGCCCTGGAAGAGAGGGCGTTGAGGAAGCGGAGGGGCGTGGGGGTGCGAGGGGCGGTGTTGCAGGAGGGGGAGGGAGTCCAGGGGAGGCCTGGTGCGGGTGTGTGTGGAGCGTGGCGGTGGGGAGGCGTGAGGGCTGCTGAGGCTGGGGCAGAGCGTGCTGGAAGAGACGGGCCAGGTGTGGGGCAGGAGGAGTAGGGGAAGGGTGTTGAGGCTCACCTTGTTGACGGCGGAGGAGAAGGCGTGAGGAGAAGTGCGTGAGGGAGAGAGGCACTGGGCTGGCTTTTATACTGCTCCCCAAGGGGCCAGACAGCCTTTGCGCATGACAGCATTTTGCAGCAAGCAGCTGTTGCATGCCACAGGCCGGTACCTAATGAGGTGGGGTGTGTTTTCCTTCCCGCAATTCTGCAATTTCATGTCCTCCTCTTGAGGACGTGTCCACTTGGCCCTGGCGGCAGCTTTTAAGTGCAAGCATTAGAGGCCAAAGAGCTTGGTGTTGATGGCGCGTGTCAGGGCGGGCAGAGGGCACGACCAACGCGTAGGAGAGGTGGGGTGTCGTCAGTGAGGTCATCCCATGGCTCTTGTGTGGCGTGGTTTGCGGTTTTGTTGTGAAGAGGGAGGCCCCATTTCCTCGCAGGCCTGGAAGGTGGGTCTGGGCTTTGGAGGTGTGCCAGGTGTGCCCCACCACGTCCGGCTGCCCACCACTATTCCTCCCCAGGCCCAGGACTTGGCCTTTCCCTCTCTTCAACTCCAGGACATTCCTCTCCGCCCCCATCTCCAGCCTCTCCGCATCCCTCTCAATGGTGCCACATCCAGCCGCTGCCTCAGCCACTCTGCCACATTTTGCACCATCTGACAACTTGCTGAGGAGGCTGCCTGTTTGGGCCCGCTCGCCCACGTCATTGTGGAGGATGTTGAACAGTGGTGGCCCCACGGACCCGAGGCCAGGGCTACAGGCCGCTTGTGTCCATCTCGACTCTGGGACACTGATCACAAGCCTCTGGGCCCAGCCCTTCAGCCACTTTGCACTCCACCTCACTGTCCACTTACGCACCCCGTACTTTCTCGCCTTGTCTAGGAGCACGCACGCTAGAAAGCGTCAAAGGCTTTACTAAAGGTCGGCTTGAACACCAGCCACGGCTCTCTCCTCGTCCACAAAGCTAGTCACTTCAACGGAGGAGCCACGGAGGTCGAGAGGCAGAGCGTGATTTCCCCTTTGTAAATTCACGCCGAGGCTCCCCATCACCTTCATGTCCTTCCTGGGCTCGGCCGTGCTTTCCTGGACAATTTCCTCCATCACCTTTCTCGGCAATGAGCTCAGGCTACGCAAGCTCTAGTTTCCCACATGGTCCTTCCTGATCTTCTTCAAGGTAGAAGGGCTAGGAGCTCTCTTCCAGCCATCAGGAACCGCTCCCAGGCACCATGACCTTCACAAGACAATGGAGAGTAGCCTCCCAAGGACATCAGCCACCTCCCTCTGCGCTCACGGCTACGACCCCTCAGGCCCTACGCACTCGCTGACCTCCGCACGTGCAGCACTCCTTCCTACCTCCCTTCATCTTCCTCAGCAACAAGCACTGCTCGCCTGACAAACAGCCTGAAAAACACTCACCTTGGCTCAATTGGGCCAGGCCTTGCCATTCATCAACCCTTCCGCATGCATCCACCACCACCAGGGCCTCGGCTCTGCAGCCCCGTGCACCATGCTCGCCTCCAATGCCCTCTGCAACATCCAAGTCCTCTTTCTGCCCCTCCAACACTGTGCAGAGAAGTGGCCTCAGCCCTCGGCACTCACCCCAAGTAAAGAGCCCAAAGGCCCTTGCTCAACAGCCTCTCCTGCCTGCCGCTCACACTCCCACTCCCCCTCTGCCTCTCGCCACACTCCTGGGCTCTCCACAAACTCACCTGCCCTTGCGAGGTGATCCACATCAAGCACCGTGTCTGCGCCACAGCCCAGGCTGCAAATCTGCCGGCCCCAGCTAAGGGCAGCGCTACCCAGGGGCCAACACAAGCCCCTGGGGAGCGGGGCAGGGCTCCCCACATCACAAGGCTTGCCAGCTCTCAACCAGGGCTGCCAGGACCACGGCCTGCTCTCCCAAGCACCCCTCCTCTGCCTGCTTGCACTGCCACCCCCAGGGACGGCACCAGGGGGGAACAAGCCCAAACGGGCAGCCTCCTTTCTCCCACCTACAACCTCACAAGCCACAGAGGCACCAAGACACCCACAGAGCACACTCAACGGGAAAGGCCAGGCCTAAAGACAGGCTTAGCGAGCTGGCAGCACGGCAAGGACGGACCCAACGCCATGGAAGGGGCAGCACCTCACACCTGGCACACCTCCAAAGCCCAGACCCACCTTCCAGGCCTGCGAGGAAACGGGGCCCCCTCTTCACAACAAAACCCCAAACCACGCTACACGAGCGCCACGGGATGACCTCACCTGACGACACCCCACCTCTCCCTACGCGTTGGTGGCGTCTTCTGCCCGCCCTGACACGCGCCCAAACACCAAGCCTTTGGCCTCTAATACTCGCACTTAAAAGCTGCCGCCAGGGCAAGTGGACACGTCCTCAAGAGGAGGACGTGAAATTGCAGAATTGCGGGAAGGAAAACACACCCCACCTCACTGCTTGCCAGCCTCTGGCATGCAACAGCTGCTTGCTGCACGATGCTCTCATGCGCAAAGGCTGTCCTGCCCCTCGGGGACCAGCATAAAAGCCGGCCCAGCGCCTCTCTCCCTCACACACTTCTCCTCACGCCTTCTCCTCCGCCGTCAACAAGGTGAGTCTCAACACCCTTCCCCTCCTTCTCCTGCCCCCACACCTGGCCCGTCTCTTCCAGCACGCTCTGGCTCCCAGCCTCAGCAGCCCTCACGCCTCCCCACCGCCACGCTCCCCACACACCCACACCAGGCCTCCCCTGGCCTCCCTCGCTCTCCTGCAACACCGCTCCTCGCACCCCCACGCCCCTCCGCTTCCTCAACACCCTCTCTTCCAGGGCCCCTCCGCACCACACACATGGCCTGCTACGACCTCTGCCGCCCCTGCGGACCCACCCCGCTGGCTAACAGCTGCAACGAGCCCTGTGTCACGCAGTGCCAGGACTCCCGCGTTGTCATCCAGCCTCCCGCCGTGCTGGTCACCCTGCCAGGACCCATCCTCAGCTCCTTCCCCAGAGCACCGCCGTCGGATCCTCCTCATCCGCTGCTGTGGGCAACGTCCTCAGCTCCCAGGGAGTGCCCGTCTCCTCCGGCGGCTTCGGCTACGGCCGGAGGCCTGGGCTGCTTCGGCGGCAGAAGAGGCTGCTACCCCTGCTAAGGGCGCTCGCCACCACCCCTGACACCAACCCCACACAGCCTGGAAGCCGCCTCATGCATTGAGGAGACGCACCTCCCGGCCATTGCTGGCACATGGGCCCCACTGTCCACGGCTCCTCCTCCCAAGGCACAAAGCCAGCAGGGAAGGGGCCAGCCCGGCCTGCCTGGAAACATGGCCCATGTACCTCCTTCTTTGCATCCCCCCTTCTGCTATGTCCAGTACTCTCCGCTTCAACCGCCTTCTCACAAGCCAAAGACCACCGGGGACACTCCAGAGTGCCGCTCCCACTGCGGAGCAGGAAGAGCTTGGTGCTCTGGCAAGATCTGTCTCACACAAGAGAGAGATGTGGGCTGACGGTCGCCCTACTTGCCCCTCACACCGCCTCCCTTCCACTTGGCGCTCCTGCCTTTTCACTCTTTTCCCTCAATAAAGTTCTCCTGCATCCCAGCCCATGACGCCTCCACTTCCTTTCTTCTCCCAAGGCTCTTCCAGCCTCACCCAGCACAAAGACAGGGCTCAAGAGCCCGTTGCGGTAGGTGGAAAGGGCTACAAGGCCTCTCTTGGGAACTACGTCCCCAGCAACAACAACACCACCACCACCACCACCACCACAGAGCAGCACACGGGGGCTTCGAGCCCCTCACACAAGCCCTTCACTTGCCCAAACAAAGGCTTGGACACGCTAATGCACTTCGACCCTTGCCTCTGACCCAAGCTCCCCGTGGCAGCACGCACTTGAACCAACTCTCTTCCCAGCACGACTCTCTGGCCATCACAGCAAGCAGAATCACAGCAAACAGGAACCTCTGGAGACCAACCAACCTGCTCAAGCAGGGTCAGCTCCAGCAGGCTGTCCACGACCATGTCCAGTCAGGTTTTCAGTAGCTCCAAGGATGGAGGCTCCAACACCTCTCTGCCCAACCGGTTCCACTGTTTGACCACCCTCACACTGAACAAAGGTTGTCTTCTCTTCCAAGGAAATGGCACGTCTTTGCAGCTTTCTCCATTCACCCTTGCCCTGCCCGTGGGCACCCATGAGAAGAGTCTGGCTCCCCCGTCCTCATTCCCTCCCGTCCGTGATATACACACAGTGATGACATCTCCCCTGCGTGGCCTTGCCTCCTGGCTCAAAAACCTCACAGCTCTCTCAGCTTCTCCTCATACGAAGGATGCTCCAGTTCCTTCAGAGTCCAGGGGGCCCTGCGCTCGACTCGCTCCACTAAGGCCATGTCCTTCTTCCACTGGGGAGCCCTCCACTGGACACAGGACTCCACACGGGGCCTCACCAGCGCTGAACAGAGCGCAAGAGCACCTCCCCCGACCTGCTGGCAACGCGCTGCCCAATGCCGCCCTGGAGACTCTTGGTCTCCTTTGACCCAAGGCTGCATTGCTGCCTCATAGTCAGCTTTTGCACCGCCAGCACCACAAAGTCGTGCTCAGCAAAGCTGCTTTCCAGCCTCTTGGCCCCCACCACGTCCGGCTGCCCACCACTATTCCTCCCCAGGCCCAGGACTTGGCCTTTCCCTCTCTTCAACTCCAGGACATTCCTCTCCGCCCCCATCTCCAGCCTCTCCGCATCCCTCTCAATGGTGCCACATCCAGCCGCTGCCTCAGCCACTCCGCCACATTTTGCACCATCTGACAACTTGCTGAGGGGGCACTCCGTCCCGCTGCCCACGTCATTGTGGAGGATGTTGAACAGTGGTGGCCCCACGGACCCGAGGCCAGCGCTACACCGCTTGAGACTTGCCTCCATCTCGACTCTGGGACACTGATCACAAGCCTCTGGGCCCAGCCCTTCAGCCACTTTGCACTCCACCTCACTGTCCACTTACGCACCCCGTACTTTCTCGCCTTGTCTAGGAGCACGCAAGGGGAGAAAGCGTCAAAGGCTTTACTAAAGGTCGAGGTGAACACCAGCCACGGCTCTCTCCTCGTCCACAAAGCTAGTCACTTCAACGGAGGAGACACGGAGGTCGGTCAAGCGTGATTTCCCCTTTGTAAATTCACGCCGACCGCTCCCCATCACCTTCATGTCCTTCCTGGGCTCGGCCGTGCTTTCCTGGACAATTTCCTCCATCACCTTTCTCGGCAATGAGCTCAGGCTACGCAAGCTCTAGTTTCCCACATGGTCCTTCCTGATCTTCTTCAAGGTAGAAGGGCTAGGAGCTCTCTTCCAGCCATCAGGAACCGCTCCCAGGCACCATGACCTTCACAAGACAATGGAGAGTAGCCTCCCAAGGACATCAGCCACCTCCCTCTGCGCTCACGGCTACGACCCCTCAGGCCCTACGCACTCGCTGACCTCCGCACGTGCAGCACTCCTTCCTACCTCCCTTCATCTTCCTCAGCAACAAGCACTGCTCGCCTGACAAACAGCCTGAAAAACACTCACCTTGGCTCAATTGGGCCAGGCCTTGCCATTCATCAACCCTTCCGCATGCATCCACCACCACCAGGGCCTCGGCTCTGCAGCCCCGTGCACCATGCTCGCCTCCAATGCCCTCTGCAACATCCAAGTCCTCTTTCTGCCCCTCCAACACTGTGCAGAGAAGTGGCCTCAGCCCTCGGCACTCACCCCAAGTAAAGAGCCCAAAGGCCCTTGCTCAACAGCCTCTCCTGCCTGCCGCTCACACTCCCACTCCCCCTCTGCCTCTCGCCACACTCCTGGGCTCTCCACAAACTCACCTGCCCTTGCGAGGTGATCCACATCAAGCACCGTGTCTGCGCCACAGCCCAGGCTGCAAATCTGCCGGCCCCAGCTAAGGGCAGCGCTACCCAGGGGCCAACACAAGCCCCTGGGGAGCGGGGCAGGGCTCCCCACATCACAAGGCTTGCCAGCTCTCAACCAGGGCTGCCAGGACCACGGCCTGCTCTCCCAAGCACCCCTCCTCTGCCTGCTTGCACTGCCACCCCCAGGGACGGCACCAGGGGGGAACAAGCCCAAACGGGCAGCCTCCTTTCTCCCACCTACAACCTCACAAGCCACAGAGGCACCAAGACACCCACAGAGCACACTCAGCGGGAAAGGCCAGGCCTAAAGACAGGCTTAGCGAGCTGGCAGCACGGCAAGGACGGACCCAACGCCATGGAAGGGGCAGCACCTCACACCTGGCACACCTCCAAAGCCCAGACCCACCTTCCAGGCCTGCGAGGAAACGGGGCCCCTCTTCACAACAAAACCCCAAACCACGCTACACGAGCGCCACGGGATGACCTCACCTGACGACACCCCACCTCTCCTACGCGTTGGTGGCGTCTTCTGCCCGCCCTGACACGCGCCCAAACACCAAGCCTTTGGCCTCTAATACTCGCACTTAAAAGCTGCCGCCAGGGCAAGTGGACACGTCCTCAAGAGGAGGACGTGAAATTGCAGAATTGCGGGAAGGAAAACACACCCCACCTCACTGCTTGCCAGCCTCTGGCATGCAACAGCTGCTTGCTGCACGATGCTCTCATGCGCAAAGGCTGTCCTGCCCCTCGGGGACCAGCATAAAAGCCGGCCCAGCGCCTCTCTCCCTCACACACTTCTCCTCACGCCTTCTCCTCCGCCGTCAACAAGGTGAGTCTCAACACCCTTCCCCTCCTTCTCCTGCCCCCACACCTGGCCCGTCTCTTCCAGCACGCTCTGGCTCCCAGCCTCAGCAGCCCTCACGCCTCCCCACCGCCACGCTCCCCACACACCCACACCAGGCCTCCCCTGGCCTCCCTCGCTCTCCTGCAACACCGCTCCTCGCACCCCCACGCCCCTCCGCTTCCTCAACACCCTCTCTTCCAGGGCCCCTCCGCACCACACACATGGCCTGCTACGACCTCTGCCGCCCCTGCGGACCCACCCCGCTGGCTAACAGCTGCAACGAGCCCTGTGTCACGCAGTGCCAGGACTCCCGCGTTGTCATCCAGCCTCCCGCCGTGCTGGTCACCCTGCCAGGACCCATCCTCAGCTCCTTCCCCCAGAGCACCGCCGTCGGATCCTCCTCATCCGCTGCTGTGGGCAACGTCCTCAGCTCCCAGGGAGTGCCCGTCTCCTCCGGCGGCTTCGGCTACGGCTTCGGAGGCCTGGGCTGCTTCGGCGGCAGAAGAGGCTGCTACCCCTGCTAAGGGCGCTCGCCACCACCCCTGACACCAACCCCACACAGCCTGGAAGCCGCCTCATGCATTGAGGAGACGCACCTCCCGGCCATTGCTGGCACATGGGCCCCACTGTCCACGGCTCCTCCTCCCAAGGCACAAAGCCAGCAGGGAAGGGGCCAGCCCGGCCTGCCTGGAAACATGGCCCATGTACCTCCTTCTTTGCATCCCCCCTTCTGCTATGTCCAGTACTCTCCGCTGCAACCGCCTTCTCACAAGCCAAAGACCACCGGGGACCTCCAGAGTGCCGCTCCCACTGCGGAGCAGGAAGAGCTTGGTGCTCTGGCAAGATCTGTCTCACACAAGAGAGAGATGTGGGCTGACGGTCGCCCTACTTGCCCCTCACACCGCCTCCCTTCCACTTGGCGCTCCTGCCTTTTCACTCTTTTCCCTCAATAAAGTTCTCCTGCATCCCAGCCCATGACGCCTCCACTTCCTTTCTTCTCCCAAGGCTCTTCCAGCCTCACCCAGCACAAAGACAGGGCTCAAGAGCCCGTTGCGGTAGGTGGAAAGGGCTACAAGGCCTCTCTTGGGAACTACGTCCCCAGCAACACCACCACCACCACCACCACCACCACAGAGCAGCACACGGGGGCTTCGAGCCCCTCACACAAGCCCTTCACTTGCCCAAACAAAGGCTTGGACACGCTAATGCACTTCGACCCTTGCCTCTGACCCAAGCTCCCCGTGGCAGCACGCACTTGAACCAACTCTCTTCCCAGCACGACTCTCTGGCCATCACAGCAAGCAGAATCACAGCAAACAGGAACCTCTGGAGACCAACCAACCTGCTCAAGCAGGGTCAGCTCCACCAGGCTGTCCACGACCATGTCCAGTCAGGTTTTCAGTAGCTCCAAGGATGGAGGCTCCAACACCTCTCTGCCCAACCGGTTCCACTGTTTGACCACCCTCACACTGAACAAAGGTTGTCTTCTCTTCCAAGGAAATGGCACGTCTTTGCAGCTTTCTCCATTCACCCTTGCCCTGCCCGTGGGCACCCATGAGAAGAGTCTGGCTCCCCCGTCCTCATTCCCTCCCGTCCGTGATATACACACAGTGATGACATCTCCCCTGCGTGGCCTTGCCTCCTGGCTCAAAAACCTCACAGCTCTCTCAGCTTCTCCTCATACGAAGGATGCTCCAGTTCCTTCAGAGTCCAGGGGGCCCTGCGCTCGACTCGCTCCACTAAGGCCATGTCCTTCTTCCACTGGGGAGCCCTCCACTGGACACAGGACTCCACACGGGGCCTCACCAGCGCTGAACAGAGCGCAAGAGCACCTCCCCGACCTGCTGGCAACGCGCTGCCCAATGCCGCCCTGGAGACTCTTGGTCTCCTTTGACCCAAGGCTGCATTGCTGCCTCATAGTCAGCTTTTGCACCGCCAGCACCACAAAGTCGTGCTCAGCAAAGCTGCTTTCCAGCCTCTTGGCCCCCACCACGTCCGGCTGCCCACCACTATTCCTCCCCAGGCCCAGGACTTGGCCTTTCCCTCTCTTCAACTCCAGGACATTCCTCTCCGCCCCCATCTCCAGCCTCTCCGCATCCCTCTCCAATGGTGCCACATCCAGCCGCTGCCTCAGCCACTCCGCCACATTTTGCACCATCTGACAACTTGCTGAGGGGCACTCCGTCCCGCTGCCCACGTCATTGTGGAGGATGTTGAACAGTGGTGGCCCCACGGACCCGAGGCCAGCGCTACACCGCTTGAGACTTGCCTCCATCTCGACTCTGGGACACTGATCACAAGCCTCTGGGCCCAGCCCTTCAGCCACTTTGCACTCCACCTCACTGTCCACTTACGCACCCCGTACTTTCTCGCCTTGTCTAGGAGCACGCAAGGGAGAAAGCGTCAAAGGCTTTACTAAAGGTCGAGGTGAACACCAGCCACGGCTCTCTCCTCGTCCACAAAGCTAGTCACTTCAACGGAGGAGACACGGAGGTCGGTCAGCGTGATTTCCCCTTTGTAAATTCACGCCGACCGCTCCCCATCACCTTCATGTCCTTCCTGGGCTCGGCCGTGCTTTCCTGGACAATTTCCTCCATCACCTTTCTCGGCAATGAGCTCAGGCTACGCAAGCTCTAGTTTCCCACATGGTCCTTCCTGATCTTCTTCAAGGTAGAAGGGCTAGGAGCTCTCTTCCAGCCATCAGGAACCGCTCCCAGGCACCATGACCTTCACAAGACAATGGAGAGTAGCCTCCCAAGGACATCAGCCACCTCCCTCTGCGCTCACGGCTACGACCCCTCAGGCCCTACGCACTCGCTGACCTCCGCACGTGCAGCACTCCTTCCTACCTCCCTTCATCTTCCTCAGCAACAAGCACTGCTCGCCTGACAAACAGCCTGAAAAACACTCACCTTGGCTCAATTGGGCCAGGCCTTGCCATTCATCAACCCTTCCGCATGCATCCACCACCACCAGGGCCTCGGCTCTGCAGCCCCGTGCACCATGCTCGCCTCCAATGCCCTCTGCAACATCCAAGTCCTCTTTCTGCCCCTCCAACACTGTGCAGAGAAGTGGCCTCAGCCCTCGGCACTCACCCCAAGTAAAGAGCCCAAAGGCCCTTGCTCAACAGCCTCTCCTGCCTGCCGCTCACACTCCCACTCCCCCTCTGCCTCTCGCCACACTCCTGGGCTCTCCACAAACTCACCTGCCCTTGCGAGGTGATCCACATCAAGCACCGTGTCTGCGCCACAGCCCAGGCTGCAAATCTGCCGGCCCCAGCTAAGGGCAGCGCTACCCAGGGGCCAACACAAGCCCCTGGGGAGCGGGGCAGGGCTCCCCACATCACAAGGCTTGCCAGCTCTCAACCAGGGCTGCCAGGACCACGGCCTGCTCTCCCAAGCACCCCTCCTCTGCCTGCTTGCACTGCCACCCGCAGGGACGGCACCAGGGGGGAACAAGCCCAAACGGGCAGCCTCCTTTCTCCCACCTACAACCTCACAAGCCACAGAGGCACCAAGACACCCACAGAGCACACTCAACGGGAAAGGCCAGGCCTAAAGACAGGCTTAGCGAGCTGGCAGCACGGCAAGGACGGACCCAACGCCATGGAAGGGGCAGCACCTCACACCTGGCACACCTCCAAAGCCCAGACCCACCTTCCAGGCCTGCGAGGAAACGGGGCCCCCTCTTCACAACAAAACCCCAAACCACGCTACACGAGCGCCACGGGATGACCTCACCTGACGACACCCCACCTCTCCTACGCGTTGGTGGCGTCTTCTGCCCGCCCTGACACGCGCCCAAACACCAAGCCTTTGGCCTCTAATACTCGCACTTAAAAGCTGCCGCCAGGGCAAGTGGACACGTCCTCAAGAGGAGGACGTGAAATTGCAGAATTGCGGGAAGGAAAACACACCCCACCTCACTGCTTGCCAGCCTCTGGCATGCAACAGCTGCTTGCTGCACGATGCTCTCATGCGCAAAGGCTGTCCTGCCCCTCGGGGACCAGCATAAAAGCCGGCCCAGCGCCTCTCTCCCTCACACACTTCTCCTCACGCCTTCTCCTCCGCCGTCAACAAGGTGAGTCTCAACACCCTTCCCCTCCTTCTCCTGCCCCCACACCTGGCCCGTCTCTTCCAGCACGCTCTGGCTCCCAGCCTCAGCAGCCCTCACGCCTCCCCACCGCCACGCTCCCCACACACCCACACCAGGCCTCCCCTGGCCTCCCTCGCTCTCCTGCAACACCGCTCCTCGCACCCCCACGCCCCTCCGCTTCCTCAACACCCTCTCTTCCAGGGCCCCTCCGCACCACACACATGGCCTGCTACGACCTCTGCCGCCCCTGCGGACCCACCCCGCTGGCTAACAGCTGCAACGAGCCCTGTGTCACGCAGTGCCAGGACTCCCGCGTTGTCATCCAGCCTCCCGCCGTGCTGGTCACCCTGCCAGGACCCATCCTCAGCTCCTTCCCCCAGAGCACCGCCGTCGGATCCTCCTCATCCGCTGCTGTGGGCAACGTCCTCAGCTCCCAGGGAGTGCCCGTCTCCTCCGGCGGCTTCGGCTACGGCTACGGCTTCGGAGGCCTGGGCTGCTTCGGCGGCAGAAGAGGCTGCTACCCCTGCTAAGGGCGCTCGCCACCACCCCTGACACCAACCCCACACAGCCTGGAAGCCGCCTCATGCATTGAGGAGACGCACCTCCCGGCCATTGCTGGCACATGGGCCCCACTGTCCACGGCTCCTCCTCCCAAGGCACAAAGCCAGCAGGGAAGGGGCCAGCCCGGCCTGCCTGGAAACATGGCCCATGTACCTCCTTCTTTGCATCCCCCCTTCTGCTATGTCCAGTACTCTCCGCTGCAACCGCCTTCTCACAAGCCAAAGACCACCGGGGACCTCCAGAGTGCCGCTCCCACTGCGGAGCAGGAAGAGCTTGGTGCTCTGGCAAGATCTGTCTCACACAAGAGAGAGATGTGGGCTGACGGTCGCCCTACTTGCCCCTCACACCGCCTCCCTTCCACTTGGCGCTCCTGCCTTTTCACTCTTTTCCCTCAATAAAGTTCTCCTGCATCCCAGCCCATGACGCCTCCACTTCCTTTCTTCTCCCAAGGCTCTTCCAGCCTCACCCAGCACAAAGACAGGGCTCAAGAGCCCGTTGCGGTAGGTGGAAAGGGCTACAAGGCCTCTCTTGGGAACTACGTCCCCAGCAACACCACCACCACCACCACCACCACCACAGAGCAGCACACGGGGGCTTCGAGCCCCTCACACAAGCCCTTCACTTGCCCAAACAAAGGCTTGGACACGCTAATGCACTTCGACCCTTGCCTCTGACCCAAGCTCCCCGTGGCAGCACGCACTTGAACCAACTCTCTTCCCAGCACGACTCTCTGGCCATCACAGCAAGCAGAATCACAGCAAACAGGAACCTCTGGAGACCAACCAACCTGCTCAAGCAGGGTCAGCTCCAACAGGCTGTCCACGACCATGTCCAGTCAGGTTTTCAGTAGCTCCAAGGATGGAGGCTCCAACACCTCTCTGCCCAACCGGTTCCACTGTTTGACCACCCTCACACTGAACAAAGGTTGTCTTCTCTTCCAAGGAAATGGCACGTCTTTGCAGCTTTCTCCATTCACCCTTGCCCTGCCCGTGGGCACCCATGAGAAGAGTCTGGCTCCCCCGTCCTCATTCCCTCCCGTCCGTGATATACACACAGTGATGACATCTCCCCTGCGTGGCCTTGCCTCCTGGCTCAAAAACCTCACAGCTCTCTCAGCTTCTCCTCATACGAAGGATGCTCCAGTTCCTTCAGAGTCCAGGGGGCCCTGCGCTCGACTCGCTCCACTAAGGCCATGTCCTTCTTCCACTGGGGAGCCCTCCACTGGACACAGGACTCCACACGGGGCCTCACCAGCGCTGAACAGAGCGCAAGAGCACCTCCCCCGACCTGCTGGCAACGCGCTGCCCAATGCCGCCCTGGAGACTCTTGGTCTCCTTTGACCCAAGGCTGCATTGCTGCCTCATAGTCAGCTTTTGCACCGCCAGCACCACAAAGTCGTGCTCAGCAAAGCTGCTTTCCAGCCTCTTGGCCCCCACCACGTCCGGCTGCCCACCACTATTCCTCCCCAGGCCCAGGACTTGGCCTTTCCCTCTCTTCAACTCCAGGACATTCCTCTCCGCCCCCATCTCCAGCCTCTCCGCATCCCTCTCCAATGGTGCCACATCCAGCCGCTGCCTCAGCCACTCCGCCACATTTTGCACCATCTGACAACTTGCTGAGGGGGCACTCCGTCCCGCTGCCCACGTCATTGTGGAGGATGTTGAACAGTGGTGGCCCCACGGACCCGAGGCCAGCGCTACACCGCTTGAGACTTGCCTCCATCTCGACTCTGGGACACTGATCACAAGCCTCTGGGCCCAGCCCTTCAGCCACTTTGCACTCCACCTCACTGTCCACTTACGCACCCCGTACTTTCTCGCCTTGTCTAGGAGCACGCAAGGGGAGAAAGCGTCAAAGGCTTTACTAAAAGGTCGAGGAGAACACCAGCCACGGCTCTCTCCTCGTCCACAAAGCTAGTCACTTCAACGGAGGAGACACGGAGGTCGGTCAAGCGTGATTTCCCCTTTGTAAATTCACGCCGACCGCTCCCCATCACCTTCATGTCCTTCCTGGGCTCGGCCGTGCTTTCCTGGACAATTTCCTCCATCACCTTTCTCGGCAATGAGCTCAGGCTACGCAAGCTCTAGTTTCCCACATGGTCCTTCCTGATCTTCTTCAAGGTAGAAGGGCTAGGAGCTCTCTTCCAGCCATCAGGAACCGCTCCCAGGCACCATGACCTTCACAAGACAATGGAGAGTAGCCTCCCAAGGACATCAGCCACCTCCCTCTGCGCTCACGGCTACGACCCCTCAGGCCCTACGCACTCGCTGACCTCCGCACGTGCAGCACTCCTTCCTACCTCCCTTCATCTTCCTCAGCAACAAGCACTGCTCGCCTGACAAACAGCCTGAAAAACACTCACCTTGGCTCAATTGGGCCAGGCCTTGCCATTCATCAACCCTTCCGCATGCATCCACCACCACCAGGGCCTCGGCTCTGCAGCCCCGTGCACCATGCTCGCCTCCAATGCCCTCTGCAACATCCAAGTCCTCTTTCTGCCCCTCCAACACTGTGCAGAGAAGTGGCCTCAGCCCTCGGCACTCACCCCAAGTAAAGAGCCCAAAGGCCCTTGCTCAACAGCCTCTCCTGCCTGCCGCTCACACTCCCACTCCCCCTCTGCCTCTCGCCACACTCCTGGGCTCTCCACAAACTCACCTGCCCTTGCGAGGTGATCCACATCAAGCACCGTGTCTGCGCCACAGCCCAGGCTGCAAATCTGCCGGCCCCAGCTAAGGGCAGCGCTACCCAGGGGCCAACACAAGCCCCTGGGGAGCGGGGCAGGGCTCCCCACATCACAAGGCTTGCCAGCTCTCAACCAGGGCTGCCAGGACCACGGCCTGCTCTCCCAAGCACCCCTCCTCTGCCTGCTTGCACTGCCACCCCCAGGGACGGCACCAGGGGGGAACAAGCCCAAACGGGCAGCCTCCTTTCTCCCACCTACAACCTCACAAGCCACAGAGGCACCAAGACACCCACAGAGCACACTCAACGGGAAAGGCCAGGCCTAAAGACAGGCTTAGCGAGCTGGCAGCACGGCAAGGACGGACCCAACGCCATGGAAGGGGCAGCACCTCACACCTGGCACACCTCCAAAGCCCAGACCCACCTTCCAGGCCTGCGAGGAAACGGGGCCCCCTCTTCACAACAAAACCCCAAACCACGCTACACGAGCGCCACGGGATGACCTCACCTGACGACACCCCACCTCTCCCTACGCGTTGGTGGCGTCTTCTGCCCGCCCTGACACGCGCCCAAACACCAAGCCTTTGGCCTCTAATACTCGCACTTAAAAGCTGCCGCCAGGGCCAAGTGGACACGTCCTCAAGAGGAGGACGTGAAATTGCAGAATTGCGGGAAGGAAAACACACCCCACCTCACTGCTTGCCAGCCTCTGGCATGCAACAGCTGCTTGCTGCACGATGCTCTCATGCGCAAAGGCTGTCCTGCCCCTCGGGGACCAGCATAAAAGCCGGCCCAGCGCCTCTCTCCCTCACACACTTCTCCTCACGCCTTCTCCTCCGCCGTCAACAAGGTGAGTCTCAACACCCTTCCCCTCCTTCTCCTGCCCCCACACCTGGCCCGTCTCTTCCAGCACGCTCTGGCTCCCAGCCTCAGCAGCCCTCACGCCTCCCCACCGCCACGCTCCCCACACACCCACACCAGGCCTCCCCTGGCCTCCCTCGCTCTCCTGCAACACCGCTCCTCGCACCCCCACGCCCCTCCGCTTCCTCAACACCCTCTCTTCCAGGGCCCCTCCGCACCACACACATGGCCTGCTACGACCTCTGCCGCCCCTGCGGACCCACCCCGCTGGCTAACAGCTGCAACGAGCCCTGTGTCACGCAGTGCCAGGACTCCCGCGTTGTCATCCAGCCTCCCGCCGTGCTGGTCACCCTGCCAGGACCCATCCTCAGCTCCTTCCCCAGAGCACCGCCGTCGGATCCTCCTCATCCGCTGCTGTGGGCAACGTCCTCAGCTCCCAGGGAGTGCCCGTCTCCTCCGGCGGCTTCGGCTACGGCCGGAGGCCTGGGCTGCTTCGGCGGCAGAAGAGGCTGCTACCCCTGCTAAGGGCGCTCGCCACCACCCCTGACACCAACCCCACACAGCCTGGAAGCCGCCTCATGCATTGAGGAGACGCACCTCCCGGCCATTGCTGGCACATGGGCCCCACTGTCCACGGCTCCTCCTCCCAAGGCACAAAGCCAGCAGGGAAGGGGCCAGCCCGGCCTGCCTGGAAACATGGCCCATGTACCTCCTTCTTTGCATCCCCCTTCTGCTATGTCCAGTACTCTCCGCTGCAACCGCCTTCTCACAAGCCAAAGACCACCGGGGACCTCCAGAGTGCCGCTCCCACTGCGGAGCAGGAAGAGCTTGGTGCTCTGGCAAGATCTGTCTCACACAAGAGAGAGATGTGGGCTGACGGTCGCCCTACTTGCCCCTCACACCGCCTCCCTTCCACTTGGCGCTCCTGCCTTTTCACTCTTTTCCCTCAATAAAGTTCTCCTGCATCCCAGCCCATGACGCCTCCACTTCCTTTCTTCTCCCAAGGCTCTTCCAGCCTCACCCAGCACAAAGACAGGGCTCAAGAGCCCGTTGCGGTAGGTGGAAAGGGCTACAAGGCCTCTCTTGGGAACTACGTCCCCAGCAACACCACCACCACCACCACCACCACCACAGAGCAGCACACGGGGGCTTCGAGCCCCTCACACAAGCCCTTCACTTGCCCAAACAAAGGCTTGGACACGCTAATGCACTTCGACCCTTGCCTCTGACCCAAGCTCCCCGTGGCAGCACGCACTTGAACCAACTCTCTTCCCAGCACGACTCTCTGGCCATCACAGCAAGCAGAATCACAGCAAACAGGAACCTCTGGAGACCAACCAACCTGCTCAAGCAGGGTCAGCTCCAGCAGGCTGTCCACGACCATGTCCAGTCAGGTTTTCAGTAGCTCCAAGGATGGAGGCTCCAACACCTCTCTGCCCAACCGGTTCCACTGTTTGACCACCCTCACACTGAACAAAGGTTGTCTTCTCTTCCAAGGAAATGGCACGTCTTTGCAGCTTTCTCCATTCACCCTTGCCCTGCCCGTGGGCACCCATGAGAAGAGTCTGGCTCCCCCGTCCTCATTCCCTCCCGTCCGTGATATACACACAGTGATGACATCTCCCCTGCGTGGCCTTGCCTCCTGGCTCAAAAACCTCACAGCTCTCTCAGCTTCTCCTCATACGAAGGATGCTCCAGTTCCTTCAGAGTCCAGGGGGCCCTGCGCTCGACTCGCTCCACTAAGGCCATGTCCTTCTTCCACTGGGGAGCCCTCCACTGGACACAGGACTCCACACGGGGCCTCACCAGCGCTGAACAGAGCGCAAGAGCACCTCCCGGACCTGCTGGCAACGCGCTGCCCAATGCCGCCCTGGAGACTCTTGGTCTCCTTTGACCCAAGGCTGCATTGCTGCCTCATAGTCAGCTTTTGCACCGCCAGCACCACAAAGTCGTGCTCAGCAAAGCTGCTTTCCAGCCTCTTGGCCCCCACCACGTCCGGCTGCCCACCACTATTCCTCCCCAGGCCCAGGACTTGGCCTTTCCCTCTCTTCAACTCCAGGACATTCCTCTCCGCCCCCATCTCCAGCCTCTCCGCATCCCTCTCAATGGTGCCACATCCAGCCGCTGCCTCAGCCACTCCGCCACATTTTGCACCATCTGACAACTTGCTGAGGGGCACTCCGTCCCGCTGCCCACGTCATTGTGGAGGATGTTGAACAGTGGTGGCCCCACGGACCCGAGGCCAGCGCTACACCGCTTGAGACTTGCCTCCATCTCGACTCTGGGACACTGATCACAAGCCTCTGGGCCCAGCCCTTCAGCCACTTTGCACTCCACCTCACTGTCCACTTACGCACCCCGTACTTTCTCGCCTTGTCTAGGAGCACGCAAGGGGAGAAAGCGTCAAAGGCTTTACTGAAAGGTCGAGGTGAACACCAGCCACGGCTCTCTCCTCGTCCACAAAGCTAGTCACTTCAACGGAGGAGACACGGAGGTCGGTCAAGCGTGATTTCCCCTTTGTAAATTCACGCCGACCGCTCCCCATCACCTTCATGTCCTTCCTGGGCTCGGCCGTGCTTTCCTGGACAATTTCCTCCATCACCTTTCTCGGCAATGAGCTCAGGCTACGCAAGCTCTAGTTTCCCACATGGTCCTTCCTGATCTTCTTCAAGGTAGAAGGGCTAGGAGCTCTCTTCCAGCCATCAGGAACCGCTCCCAGGCACCATGACCTTCACAAGACAATGGAGAGTAGCCTCCCAAGGACATCAGCCACCTCCCTCTGCGCTCACGGCTACGACCCCTCAGGCCCTACGCACTCGCTGACCTCCGCACGTGCAGCACTCCTTCCTACCTCCCTTCATCTTCCTCAGCAACAAGCACTGCTCGCCTGACAAACAGCCTGAAAAACACTCACCTTGGCTCCAATTGGGCCAGGCCTTGCCATTCATCAACCCTTCCGCATGCATCCACCACCACCAGGGCCTCGGCTCTGCAGCCCCGTGCACCATGCTCGCCTCCAATGCCCTCTGCAACATCCAAGTCCTCTTTCTGCCCCTCCAACACTGTGCAGAGAAGTGGCCTCAGCCCTCGGCACTCACCCCAAGTAAAGAGCCCAAAGGCCCTTGCTCAACAGCCTCTCCTGCCTGCCGCTCACACTCCCACTCCCCCTCTGCCTCTCGCCACACTCCTGGGCTCTCCACAAACTCACCTGCCCTTGCGAGGTGATCCACATCAAGCACCGTGTCTGCGCCACAGCCCAGGCTGCAAATCTGCCGGCCCCAGCTAAGGGCAGCGCTACCCAGGGGCCAACACAAGCCCCTGGGGAGCGGGGCAGGGCTCCCCACATCACAAGGCTTGCCAGCTCTCAACCAGGGCTGCCAGGACCACGGCCTGCTCTCCCAAGCACCCCTCCTCTGCCTGCTTGCACTGCCACCCCCAGGGACGGCACCAGGGGGGAACAAGCCCAAACGGGCAGCCTCCTTTCTCCCACCTACAACCTCACAAGCCACAGAGGCACCAAGACACCCACAGAGCACACTCAACGGGAAAGGCCAGGCCTAAAGACAGGCTTAGCGAGCTGGCAGCACGGCAAGGACGGACCCAACGCCATGGAAGGGGCAGCACCTCACACCTGGCACACCTCCAAAGCCCAGACCCACCTTCCAGGCCTGCGAGGAAACGGGGCCCCCTCTTCACAACAAAACCCCAAACCACGCTACACGAGCGCCACGGGATGACCTCACCTGACGACACCCCACCTCTCCTACGCGTTGGTGGCGTCTTCTGCCCGCCCTGACACGCGCCCAAACACCAAGCCTTTGGCCTCTAATACTCGCACTTAAAAGCTGCCGCCAGGGCAAGTGGACACGTCCTCAAGAGGAGGACGTGAAATTGCAGAATTGCGGGAAGGAAAACACACCCCACCTCACTGCTTGCCAGCCTCTGGCATGCAACAGCTGCTTGCTGCACGATGCTCTCATGCGCAAAGGCTGTCCTGCCCCTCGGGGACCAGCATAAAAGCCGGCCCAGCGCCTCTCTCCCTCACACACTTCTCCTCACGCCTTCTCCTCCGCCGTCAACAAGGTGAGTCTCAACACCCTTCCCCTCCTTCTCCTGCCCCCACACCTGGCCCGTCTCTTCCAGCACGCTCTGGCTCCCAGCCTCAGCAGCCCTCACGCCTCCCCACCGCCACGCTCCCCACACACCCACACCAGGCCTCCCCTGGCCTCCCTCGCTCTCCTGCAACACCGCTCCTCGCACCCCCACGCCCCTCCGCTTCCTCAACACCCTCTCTTCCAGGGCCCCTCCGCACCACACACATGGCCTGCTACGACCTCTGCCGCCCCTGCGGACCCACCCCGCTGGCTAACAGCTGCAACGAGCCCTGTGTCACGCAGTGCCAGGACTCCCGCGTTGTCATCCAGCCTCCCGCCGTGCTGGTCACCCTGCCAGGACCCATCCTCAGCTCCTTCCCCAGAGCACCGCCGTCGGATCCTCCTCATCCGCTGCTGTGGGCAACGTCCTCAGCTCCCAGGGAGTGCCCGTCTCCTCCGGCGGCTTCGGCTACGGCTTCGGAGGCCTGGGCTGCTTCGGCGGCAGAAGAGGCTGCTACCCCTGCTAAGGGCGCTCGCCACCACCCCTGACACCAACCCCACACAGCCTGGAAGCCGCCTCATGCATTGAGGAGACGCACCTCCCGGCCATTGCTGGCACATGGGCCCCACTGTCCACGGCTCCTCCTCCCAAGGCACAAAGCCAGCAGGGAAGGGGCCAGCCCGGCCTGCCTGGAAACATGGCCCATGTACCTCCTTCTTTGCATCCCCCCTTCTGCTATGTCCAGTACTCTCCGCTGCAACCGCCTTCTCACAAGCCAAAGACCACCGGGGACCTCCAGAGTGCCGCTCCCACTGCGGAGCAGGAAGAGCTTGGTGCTCTGGCAAGATCTGTCTCACACAAGAGAGAGATGTGGGCTGACGGTCGCCCTACTTGCCCCTCACACCGCCTCCCTTCCACTTGGCGCTCCTGCCTTTTCACTCTTTTCCCTCAATAAAGTTCTCCTGCATCCCAGCCCATGACGCCTCCACTTCCTTTCTTCTCCCAAGGCTCTTCCAGCCTCACCCAGCACAAAGACAGGGCTCAAGAGCCCGTTGCGGTAGGTGGAAAGGGCTACAAGGCCTCTCTTGGGAACTACGTCCCCAGCAACACCACCACCACCACCACCACCACCACAGAGCAGCACACGGGGCTTCGAGCCCCTCACACAAGCCCTTCACTTGCCCAAACAAAGGCTTGGACACGCTAATGCACTTCGACCCTTGCCTCTGACCCAAGCTCCCCGTGGCAGCACGCACTTGAACCAACTCTCTTCCCAGCACGACTCTCTGGCCATCACAGCAAGCAGAATCACAGCAAACAGGAACCTCTGGAGACCAACCAACCTGCTCAAGCAGGGTCAGCTCCAGCAGGCTGTCCACGACCATGTCCAGTCAGGTTTTCAGTAGCTCCAAGGATGGAGGCTCCAACACCTCTCTGCCCAACCGGTTCCACTGTTTGACCACCCTCACACTGAACAAAGGTTGTCTTCTCTTCCAAGGAAATGGCACGTCTTTGCAGCTTTCTCCATTCACCCTTGCCCTGCCCGTGGGCACCCATGAGAAGAGTCTGGCTCCCCCGTCCTCATTCCCTCCCGTCCGTGATATACACACAGTGATGACATCTCCCCTGCGTGGCCTTGCCTCCTGGCTCAAAAACCTCACAGCTCTCTCAGCTTCTCCTCATACGAAGGATGCTCCAGTTCCTTCAGAGTCCAGGGGGCCCTGCGCTCGACTCGCTCCACTAAGGCCATGTCCTTCTTCCACTGGGGAGCCCTCCACTGGACACAGGACTCCACACGGGGCCTCACCAGCGCTGAACAGAGCGCAAGAGCACCTCCCCCGACCTGCTGGCAACGCGCTGCCCAATGCCGCCCTGGAGACTCTTGGTCTCCTTTGACCCAAGGCTGCATTGCTGCCTCATAGTCAGCTTTTGCACCGCCAGCACCACAAAGTCGTGCTCAGCAAAGCTGCTTTCCAGCCTCTTGGCCCCCACCACGTCCGGCTGCCCACCACTATTCCTCCCCAGGCCCAGGACTTGGCCTTTCCCTCTCTTCAACTCCAGGACATTCCTCTCCGCCCCCATCTCCAGCCTCTCCGCATCCCTCTCAATGGTGCCACATCCAGCCGCTGCCTCAGCCACTCCGCCACATTTTGCACCATCTGACAACTTGCTGAGGGGGCACTCCGTCCCGCTGCCCACGTCATTGTGGAGGATGTTGAACAGTGGTGGCCCCACGGACCCGAGGCCAGCGCTACACCGCTTGAGACTTGCCTCCATCTCGACTCTGGGACACTGATCACAAGCCTCTGGGCCCAGCCCTTCAGCCACTTTGCACTCCACCTCACTGTCCACTTACGCACCCCGTACTTTCTCGCCTTGTCTAGGAGCACGCAAGGGGAGAAAGCGTCAAAGGCTTTACTAAAAGGTCGAGGTGAACACCAGCCACGGCTCTCTCCTCGTCCACAAAGCTAGTCACTTCAACGGAGGAGACACGGAGGTCGGTCAAGCGTGATTTCCCCTTTGTAAATTCACGCCGACCGCTCCCCATCACCTTCATGTCCTTCCTGGGCTCGGCCGTGCTTTCCTGGACAATTTCCTCCATCACCTTTCTCGGCAATGAGCTCAGGCTACGCAAGCTCTAGTTTCCCACATGGTCCTTCCTGATCTTCTTCAAGGTAGAAGGGCTAGGAGCTCTCTTCCAGCCATCAGGAACCGCTCCCAGGCACCATGACCTTCACAAGACAATGGAGAGTAGCCTCCCAAGGACATCAGCCACCTCCCTCTGCGCTCACGGCTACGACCCCTCAGGCCCTACGCACTCGCTGACCTCCGCACGTGCAGCACTCCTTCCTACCTCCCTTCATCTTCCTCAGCAACAAGCACTGCTCGCCTGACAAACAGCCTGAAAAACACTCACCTTGGCTCAATTGGGCCAGGCCTTGCCATTCATCAACCCTTCCGCATGCATCCACCACCACCAGGGCCTCGGCTCTGCAGCCCCGTGCACCATGCTCGCCTCCAATGCCCTCTGCAACATCCAAGTCCTCTTTCTGCCCCTCCAACACTGTGCAGAGAAGTGGCCTCAGCCCTCGGCACTCACCCCAAGTAAAGAGCCCAAAGGCCCTTGCTCAACAGCCTCTCCTGCCTGCCGCTCACACTCCCACTCCCCTCTGCCTCTCGCCACACTCCTGGGCTCTCCACAAACTCACCTGCCCTTGCGAGGTGATCCACATCAAGCACCGTGTCTGCGCCACAGCCCAGGCTGCAAATCTGCCGGCCCCAGCTAAGGGCAGCGCTACCCAGGGGCCAACACAAGCCCCTGGGGAGCGGGGCAGGGCTCCCCACATCACAAGGCTTGCCAGCTCTCAACCAGGGCTGCCAGGACCACGGCCTGCTCTCCCAAGCACCCCTCCTCTGCCTGCTTGCACTGCCACCCCCAGGGACGGCACCAGGGGGGAACAAGCCCAAACGGGCAGCCTCCTTTCTCCCACCTACAACCTCACAAGCCACAGAGGCACCAAGACACCCACAGAGCACACTCAACGGGAAAGGCCAGGCCTAAAGACAGGCTTAGCGAGCTGGCAGCACGGCAAGGACGGACCCAACGCCATGGAAGGGGCAGCACCTCACACCTGGCACACCTCCAAAGCCCAGACCCACCTTCCAGGCCTGCGAGGAAACGGGGCCCCCTCTTCACAACAAAACCCCAAACCACGCTACACGAGCGCCACGGGATGACCTCACCTGACGACACCCCACCTCTCCTACGCGTTGGTGGCGTCTTCTGCCCGCCCTGACACGCGCCCAAACACCAAGCCTTTGGCCTCTAATACTCGCACTTAAAAGCTGCCGCCAGGGCCAAGTGGACACGTCCTCAAGAGGAGGACGTGAAATTGCAGAATTGCGGGAAGGAAAACACACCCCACCTCACTGCTTGCCAGCCTCTGGCATGCAACAGCTGCTTGCTGCACGATGCTCTCATGCGCAAAGGCTGTCCTGCCCCTCGGGGACCAGCATAAAAGCCGGCCCAGCGCCTCTCTCCCTCACACACTTCTCCTCACGCCTTCTCCTCCGCCGTCAACAAGGTGAGTCTCAACACCCTTCCCCTCCTTCTCCTGCCCCCACACCTGGCCCGTCTCTTCCAGCACGCTCTGGCTCCCAGCCTCAGCAGCCCTCACGCCTCCCCACCGCCACGCTCCCCACACACCCACACCAGGCCTCCCCTGGCCTCCCTCGCTCTCCTGCAACACCGCTCCTCGCACCCCCACGCCCCTCCGCTTCCTCAACACCCTCTCTTCCAGGGCCCCTCCGCACCACACACATGGCCTGCTACGACCTCTGCCGCCCCTGCGGACCCACCCCGCTGGCTAACAGCTGCAACGAGCCCTGTGTCACGCAGTGCCAGGACTCCCGCGTTGTCATCCAGCCTCCCGCCGTGCTGGTCACCCTGCCAGGACCCATCCTCAGCTCCTTCCCCAGAGCACCGCCGTCGGATCCTCCTCATCCGCTGCTGTGGGCAACGTCCTCAGCTCCCAGGGAGTGCCCGTCTCCTCCGGCGGCTTCGGCTACGGCTTCGGAGGCCTGGGCTGCTTCGGCGGCAGAAGAGGCTGCTACCCCTGCTAAGGGCGCTCGCCACCACCCCTGACACCAACCCCACACAGCCTGGAAGCCGCCTCATGCATTGAGGAGACGCACCTCCCGGCCATTGCTGGCACATGGGCCCCACTGTCCACGGCTCCTCCTCCCAAGGCACAAAGCCAGCAGGGAAGGGGCCAGCCCGGCCTGCCTGGAAACATGGCCCATGTACCTCCTTCTTTGCATCCCCCCTTCTGCTATGTCCAGTACTCTCCGCTGCAACCGCCTTCTCACAAGCCAAAGACCACCGGGGACCTCCAGAGTGCCGCTCCCACTGCGGAGCAGGAAGAGCTTGGTGCTCTGGCAAGATCTGTCTCACACAAGAGAGAGATGTGGGCTGACGGTCGCCCTACTTGCCCCTCACACCGCCTCCCTTCCACTTGGCGCTCCTGCCTTTTCACTCTTTTCCCTCAATAAAGTTCTCCTGCATCCCAGCCCATGACGCCTCCACTTCCTTTCTTCTCCCAAGGCTCTTCCAGCCTCACCCAGCACAAAGACAGGGCTCAAGAGCCCGTTGCGGTAGGTGGAAAGGGCTACAAGGCCTCTCTTGGGAACTACGTCCCCAGCAACACCACCACCACCACCACCACCACCACAGAGCAGCACACGGGGGCTTCGAGCCCCTCACACAAGCCCTTCACTTGCCCAAACAAAGGCTTGGACACGCTAATGCACTTCGACCCTTGCCTCTGACCCAAGCTCCCCGTGGCAGCACGCACTTGAACCAACTCTCTTCCCAGCACGACTCTCTGGCCATCACAGCAAGCAGAATCACAGCAAACAGGAACCTCTGGAGACCAACCAACCTGCTCAAGCAGGGTCAGCTCCAGCAGGCTGTCCACGACCATGTCCAGTCAGGTTTTCAGTAGCTCCAAGGATGGAGGCTCCAACACCTCTCTGCCCAACCGGTTCCACTGTTTGACCACCCTCACACTGAACAAAGGTTGTCTTCTCTTCCAAGGAAATGGCACGTCTTTGCAGCTTTCTCCATTCACCCTTGCCCTGCCCGTGGGCACCCATGAGAAGAGTCTGGCTCCGCCGTCCTCATTCCCTCCCGTCCGTGATATACACACAGTGATGACATCTCCCCTGCGTGGCCTTGCCTCCTGGCTCAAAAACCTCACAGCTCTCTCAGCTTCTCCTCATACGAAGGATGCTCCAGTTCCTTCAGAGTCCAGGGGGCCCTGCGCTCGACTCGCTCCACTAAGGCCATGTCCTTCTTCCACTGGGGAGCCCTCCACTGGACACAGGACTCCACACGGGGCCTCACCAGCGCTGAACAGAGCGCAAGAGCACCTCCCCGACCTGCTGGCAACGCGCTGCCCAATGCCGCCCTGGAGACTCTTGGTCTCCTTTGACCCAAGGCTGCATTGCTGCCTCATAGTCAGCTTTTGCACCGCCAGCACCACAAAGTCGTGCTCAGCAAAGCTGCTTTCCAGCCTCTTGGCCCCCACCACGTCCGGCTGCCCACCACTATTCCTCCCCAGGCCCAGGACTTGGCCTTTCCCTCTCTTCAACTCCAGGACATTCCTCTCCGCCCCCATCTCCAGCCTCTCCGCATCCCTCTCAATGGTGCCACATCCAGCCGCTGCCTCAGCCACTCCGCCACATTTTGCACCATCTGACAACTTGCTGAGGGGCACTCCGTCCCGCTGCCCACGTCATTGTGGAGGATGTTGAACAGTGGTGGCCCCACGGACCCGAGGCCAGCGCTACACCGCTTGAGACTTGCCTCCATCTCGACTCTGGGACACTGATCACAAGCCTCTGGGCCCAGCCCTTCAGCCACTTTGCACTCCACCTCACTGTCCACTTACGCACCCCGTACTTTCTCGCCTTGTCTAGGAGCACGCAAGGGAGAAAGCGTCAAAGGCTTTACTAAAAGGTCGAGGTGAACACCAGCCACGGCTCTCTCCTCGTCCACAAAGCTAGTCACTTCAACGGAGGAGACACGGAGGTCGGTCAAGCGTGATTTCCCTTTGTAAATTCACGCCGACCGCTCCCCATCACCTTCATGTCCTTCCTGGGCTCGGCCGTGCTTTCCTGGACAATTTCCTCCATCACCTTTCTCGGCAATGAGCTCAGGCTACGCAAGCTCTAGTTTCCCACATGGTCCTTCCTGATCTTCTTCAAGGTAGAAGGGCTAGGAGCTCTCTTCCAGCCATCAGGAACCGCTCCCAGGCACCATGACCTTCACAAGACAATGGAGAGTAGCCTCCCAAGGACATCAGCCACCTCCCTCTGCGCTCACGGCTACGACCCCTCAGGCCCTACGCACTCGCTGACCTCCGCACGTGCAGCACTCCTTCCTACCTCCCTTCATCTTCCTCAGCAACAAGCACTGCTCGCCTGACAAACAGCCTGAAAAACACTCACCTTGGCTCAATTGGGCCAGGCCTTGCCATTCATCAACCCTTCCGCATGCATCCACCACCACCAGGGCCTCGGCTCTGCAGCCCCGTGCACCATGCTCGCCTCCAATGCCCTCTGCAACATCCAAGTCCTCTTTCTGCCCCTCCAACACTGTGCAGAGAAGTGGCCTCAGCCCTCGGCACTCACCCCAAGTAAAGAGCCCAAAGGCCCTTGCTCAACAGCCTCTCCTGCCTGCCGCTCACACTCCCACTCCCCTCTGCCTCTCGCCACACTCCTGGGCTCTCCACAAACTCACCTGCCCTTGCGAGGTGATCCACATCAAGCACCGTGTCTGCGCCACAGCCCAGGCTGCAAATCTGCCGGCCCCAGCTAAGGGCAGCGCTACCCAGGGGCCAACACAAGCCCCTGGGGAGCGGGGCAGGGCTCCCCACATCACAAGGCTTGCCAGCTCTCAACCAGGGCTGCCAGGACCACGGCCTGCTCTCCCAAGCACCCCTCCTCTGCCTGCTTGCACTGCCACCCCCAGGGACGGCACCAGGGGGGAACAAGCCCAAACGGGCAGCCTCCTTTCTCCCACCTACAACCTCACAAGCCACAGAGGCACCAAGACACCCACAGAGCACACTCAACGGGAAAGGCCAGGCCTAAAGACAGGCTTAGCGAGCTGGCAGCACGGCAAGGACGGACCCAACGCCATGGAAGGGGCAGCACCTCACACCTGGCACACCTCCAAAGCCCAGACCCACCTTCCAGGCCTGCGAGGAAATGGGGCCTCCCTCTTCACAACAAAACCCCAAACCACGCTACACGAGCGCCACGGGATGACCTCACCTGACGACACCCCACCTCTCCTACGCGTTGGTGGCGTCTTCTGCCCGCCCTGACACGCGCCCAAACACCAAGCCTTTGGCCTCTAATACTCGCACTTAAAAGCTGCCGCCAGGGCCAAGTGGACACGTCCTCAAGAGGAGGACGTGAAATTGCAGAATTGCGGGAAGGAAAACACACCCCACCTCACTGCTTGCCAGCCTCTGGCATGCAACAGCTGCTTGCTGCACGATGCTCTCATGCGCAAAGGCTGTCCTGCCCCTCGGGGACCAGCATAAAAGCCGGCCCAGCGCCTCTCTCCCTCACACACTTCTCCTCACGCCTTCTCCTCCGCCGTCAACAAGGTGAGTCTCAACACCCTTCCCCTCCTTCTCCTGCCCCCACACCTGGCCCGTCTCTTCCAGCACGCTCTGGCTCCCAGCCTCAGCAGCCCTCACGCCTCCCCACCGCCACGCTCCCCACACACCCACACCAGGCCTCCCCTGGCCTCCCTCGCTCTCCTGCAACACCGCTCCTCGCACCCCCACGCCCCTCCGCTTCCTCAACACCCTCTCTTCCAGGGCCCCTCCGCACCACACACATGGCCTGCTACGACCTCTGCCGCCCCTGCGGACCCACCCCGCTGGCTAACAGCTGCAACGAGCCCTGTGTCACGCAGTGCCAGGACTCCCGCGTTGTCATCCAGCCTCCCGCCGTGCTGGTCACCCTGCCAGGACCCATCCTCAGCTCCTTCCCCAGAGCACCGCCGTCGGATCCTCCTCATCCGCTGCTGTGGGCAACGTCCTCAGCTCCCAGGGAGTGCCCGTCTCCTCCGGCGGCTTCGGCTACGGCTTCGGAGGCCTGGGCTGCTTCGGCGGCAGAAGAGGCTGCTACCCCTGCTAAGGGCGCTCGCCACCACCCCTGACACCAACCCCACACAGCCTGGAAGCCGCCTCATGCATTGAGGAGACGCACCTCCCGGCCATTGCTGGCACATGGGCCCCACTGTCCACGGCTCCTCCTCCCAAGGCACAAAGCCAGCAGGGAAGGGGCCAGCCCGGCCTGCCTGGAAACATGGCCCATGTACCTCCTTCTTTGCATCCCCCCTTCTGCTATGTCCAGTACTCTCCGCTGCAACCGCCTTCTCACAAGCCAAAGACCACCGGGGACCTCCAGAGTGCCGCTCCCACTGCGGAGCAGGAAGAGCTTGGTGCTCTGGCAAGATCTGTCTCACACAAGAGAGAGATGTGGGCTGACGGTCGCCCTACTTGCCCCTCACACCGCCTCCCTTCCACTTGGCGCTCCTGCCTTTTCACTCTTTTCCCTCAATAAAGTTCTCCTGCATCCCAGCCCATGACGCCTCCACTTCCTTTCTTCTCCCAAGGCTCTTCCAGCCTCACCCAGCACAAAGACAGGGCTCAAGAGCCCGTTGCGGTAGGTGGAAAGGGCTACAAGGCCTCTCTTGGGAACTACGTCCCCAGCAACACCACCACCACCACCACCACCACCACAGAGCAGCACACGGGGCTTCGAGCCCCTCACACAAGCCCTTCACTTGCCCAAACAAAGGCTTGGACACGCTAATGCACTTCGACCCTTGCCTCTGACCCAAGCTCCCCGTGGCAGCACGCACTTGAACCAACTCTCTTCCCAGCACGACTCTCTGGCCATCACAGCAAGCAGAATCACAGCAAACAGGAACCTCTGGAGACCAACCAACCTGCTCAAGCAGGGTCAGCTCCAGCAGGCTGTCCACGACCATGTCCAGTCAGGTTTTCAGTAGCTCCAAGGATGGAGGCTCCAACACCTCTCTGCCCAACCGGTTCCACTGTTTGACCACCCTCACACTGAACAAAGGTTGTCTTCTCTTCCAAGGAAATGGCACGTCTTTGCAGCTTTCTCCATTCACCCTTGCCCTGCCCGTGGGCACCCATGAGAAGAGTCTGGCTCCCCGTCCTCATTCCCTCCCGTCCGTGATATACACACAGTGATGACATCTCCTGCGTGGCCTTGCCTCCTGGCTCAAAACCTCACAGCTCTCTCAGCTTCTCCTCATACGAAGGATGCTCCAGTTCCTTCAGAGTCCAGGGGGCCCTGCGCTCGACTCGCTCCACTAAGGCCATGTCCTTCTTCCACTGGGGAGCCCTCCACTGGACACAGGACTCCACACGGGGCCTCACCAGCGCTGAACAGAGCGCAAGAGCACCTCCCCCGACCTGCTGGCAACGCGCTGCCCAATGCCGCCCTGGAGACTCTTGGTCTCCTTTGACCCAAGGCTGCATTGCTGCCTCATAGTCAGCTTTTGCACCGCCAGCACCACAAAGTCGTGCTCAGCAAAGCTGCTTTCCAGCCTCTTGGCCCCCACCACGTCCGGCTGCCCACCACTATTCCTCCCCAGGCCCAGGACTTGGCCTTTCCCTCTCTTCAACTCCAGGACATTCCTCTCCGCCCCATCTCCAGCCTCTCCGCATCCCTCTCAATGGTGCCACATCCAGCCGCTGCCTCAGCCACTCCGCCACATTTTGCACCATCTGACAACTTGCTGAGGGGGCACTCCGTCCCGCTGCCCACGTCATTGTGGAGGATGTTGAACAGTGGTGGCCCCACGGACCCGAGGCCAGCGCTACACCGCTTGAGACTTGCCTCCATCTCGACTCTGGGACACTGATCACAAGCCTCTGGGCCCAGCCCTTCAGCCACTTTGCACTCCACCTCACTGTCCACTTACGCACCCCGTACTTTCTCGCCTTGTCTAGGAGCACGCAAGGGGAGAAAGCGTCAAAGGCTTTACTAAAAGGTCGAGGTGAACACCAGCCACGGCTCTCTCCTCGTCCACAAAGCTAGTCACTTCAACGGAGGAGACACGGAGGTCGGTCAAGCGTGATTTCCCCTTTGTAAATTCACGCCGACCGCTCCCCATCACCTTCATGTCCTTCCTGGGCTCGGCCGTGCTTTCCTGGACAATTTCCTCCATCACCTTTCTCGGCAATGAGCTCAGGCTACGCAAGCTCTAGTTTCCCACATGGTCCTTCCTGATCTTCTTCAAGGTAGAAGGGCTAGGAGCTCTCTTCCAGCCATCAGGAACCGCTCCCAGGCACCATGACCTTCACAAGACAATGGAGAGTAGCCTCCCAAGGACATCAGCCACCTCCCTCTGCGCTCACGGCTACGACCCCTCAGGCCCTACGCACTCGCTGACCTCCGCACGTGCAGCACTCCTTCCTACCTCCCTTCATCTTCCTCAGCAACAAGCACTGCTCGCCTGACAAACAGCCTGAAAAACACTCACCTTGGCTCAATTGGGCCAGGCCTTGCCATTCATCAACCCTTCCGCATGCATCCACCACCACCAGGGCCTCGGCTCTGCAGCCCCGTGCACCATGCTCGCCTCCAATGCCCTCTGCAACATCCAAGTCCTCTTTCTGCCCCTCCAACACTGTGCAGAGAAGTGGCCTCAGCCCTCGGCACTCACCCCAAGTAAAGAGCCCAAAGGCCCTTGCTCAACAGCCTCTCCTGCCTGCCGCTCACACTCCCACTCCCGCTCTGCCTCTCGCCACACTCCTGGGCTCTCCACAAACTCACCTGCCCTTGCGAGGTGATCCACATCAAGCACCGTGTCTGCGCCACAGCCCAGGCTGCAAATCTGCCGGCCCCAGCTAAGGGCAGCGCTACCCAGGGGCCAACACAAGCCCCTGGGGAGCGGGGCAGGGCTCCCCACATCACAAGGCTTGCCAGCTCTCAACCAGGGCTGCCAGGACCACGGCCTGCTCTCCCAAGCACCCCTCCTCTGCCTGCTTGCACTGCCACCCCCAGGGACGGCACCAGGGGGGAACAAGCCCAAACGGGCAGCCTCCTTTCTCCCACCTACAACCTCACAAGCCACAGAGGCACCAAGACACCCACAGAGCACACTCAACGGGAAAGGCCAGGCCTAAAGACAGGCTTAGCGAGCTGGCAGCACGGCAAGGACGGACCCAACGCCATGGAAGGGGCAGCACCTCACACCTGGCACACCTCCAAAGCCCAGACCCACCTTCCAGGCCTGCGAGGAAACGGGGCCCCCTCTTCACAACAAAACCGCAAACCACGCTACACGAGCGCCACGGGATGACCTCACCTGACGACACCCCACCTCTCCTACGCGTTGGTGGCGTCTTCTGCCCGCCCTGACACGCGCCCAAACACCAAGCCTTTGGCCTCTAATACTCGCACTTAAAAGCTGCCGCCAGGGCCAAGTGGACACGTCCTCAAGAGGAGGACGTGAAATTGCAGAATTGCGGGAAGGAAAACACACCCCACCTCACTGCTTGCCAGCCTCTGGCATGCAACAGCTGCTTGCTGCACGATGCTCTCATGCGCAAAGGCTGTCCTGCCCCTCGGGGACCAGCATAAAAGCCGGCCCAGCGCCTCTCTCCCTCACACACTTCTCCTCACGCCTTCTCCTCCGCCGTCAACAAGGTGAGTCTCAACACCCTTCCCCTCCTTCTCCTGCCCCCACACCTGGCCCGTCTCTTCCAGCACGCTCTGGCTCCCAGCCTCAGCAGCCCTCACGCCTCCCCACCGCCACGCTCCCCACACACCCACACCAGGCCTCCCCTGGCCTCCCTCGCTCTCCTGCAACACCGCTCCTCGCACCCCCACGCCCCTCCGCTTCCTCAACACCCTCTCTTCCAGGGCCCCTCCGCACCACACACATGGCCTGCTACGACCTCTGCCGCCCCTGCGGACCCACCCCGCTGGCTAACAGCTGCAACGAGCCCTGTGTCACGCAGTGCCAGGACTCCCGCGTTGTCATCCAGCCTCCCGCCGTGCTGGTCACCCTGCCAGGACCCATCCTCAGCTCCTTCCCCAGAGCACCGCCGTCGGATCCTCCTCATCCGCTGCTGTGGGCAACGTCCTCAGCTCCCAGGGAGTGCCCGTCTCCTCCGGCGGCTTCGGCTACGGCTTCGGAGGCCTGGGCTGCTTCGGCGGCAGAAGAGGCTGCTACCCCTGCTAAGGGCGCTCGCCACCACCCCTGACACCAACCCCACACAGCCTGGAAGCCGCCTCATGCATTGAGGAGACGCACCTCCCGGCCATTGCTGGCACATGGGCCCCACTGTCCACGGCTCCTCCTCCCAAGGCACAAAGCCAGCAGGGAAGGGGCCAGCCCGGCCTGCCTGGAAACATGGCCCATGTACCTCCTTCTTTGCATCCCCCCTTCTGCTATGTCCAGTACTCTCCGCTGCAACCGCCTTCTCACAAGCCAAAGACCACCGGGGACCTCCAGAGTGCCGCTCCCACTGCGGAGCAGGAAGAGCTTGGTGCTCTGGCAAGATCTGTCTCACACAAGAGAGAGATGTGGGCTGACGGTCGCCCTACTTGCCCCTCACACCGCCTCCCTTCCACTTGGCGCTCCTGCCTTTTCACTCTTTTCCCTCAATAAAGTTCTCCTGCATCCCAGCCCATGACGCCTCCACTTCCTTTCTTCTCCCAAGGCTCTTCCAGCCTCACCCAGCACAAAGACAGGGCTCAAGAGCCCGTTGCGGTAGGTGGAAAGGGCTACAAGGCCTCTCTTGGGAACTACGTCCCCAGCAACACCACCACCACCACCACCACCACCACAGAGCAGCACACGGGGGCTTCGAGCCCCTCACACAAGCCCTTCACTTGCCCAAACAAAGGCTTGGACACGCTAATGCACTTCGACCCTTGCCTCTGACCCAAGCTCCCCGTGGCAGCACGCACTTGAACCAACTCTCTTCCCAGCACGACTCTCTGGCCATCACAGCAAGCAGAATCACAGCAAACAGGAACCTCTGGAGACCAACCAACCTGCTCAAGCAGGGTCAGCTCCAGCAGGCTGTCCACGACCATGTCCAGTCAGGTTTTCAGTAGCTCCAAGGATGGAGGCTCCAACACCTCTCTGCCCAACCGGTTCCACTGTTTGACCACCCTCACACTGAACAAAGGTTGTCTTCTCTTCCAAGGAAATGGCACGTCTTTGCAGCTTTCTCCATTCACCCTTGCCCTGCCCGTGGGCACCCATGAGAAGAGTCTGGCTCCCCCGTCCTCATTCCCTCCCGTCCGTGATATACACACAGTGATGACATCTCCCCTGCGTGGCCTTGCCTCCTGGCTCAAAACCTCACAGCTCTCTCAGCTTCTCCTCATACGAAGGATGCTCCAGTTCCTTCAGAGTCCAGGGGGCCCTGCGCTCGACTCGCTCCACTAAGGCCATGTCCTTCTTCCACTGGGGAGCCCTCCACTGGACACAGGACTCCACACGGGGCCTCACCAGCGCTGAACAGAGCGCAAGAGCACCTCCCCCGACCTGCTGGCAACGCGCTGCCCAATGCCGCCCTGGAGACTCTTGGTCTCCTTTGACCCAAGGCTGCATTGCTGCCTCATAGTCAGCTTTTGCACCGCCAGCACCACAAAGTCGTGCTCAGCAAAGCTGCTTTCCAGCCTCTTGGCCCCCACCACGTCCGGCTGCCCACCACTATTCCTCCCCAGGCCCAGGACTTGGCCTTTCCCTCTCTTCAACTCCAGCACATTCCTCTCCGCCCCATCTCCAGCCTCTCCGCATCCCTCTCAATGGTGCCACATCCAGCCGCTGCCTCAGCCACTCCGCCACATTTTGCACCATCTGACAACTTGCTGAGGGGGCACTCCGTCCCGCTGCCCACGTCATTGTGGAGGATGTTGAACAGTGGTGGCCCCACGGACCCGAGGCCAGCGCTACACCGCTTGAGACTTGCCTCCATCTCGACTCTGGGACACTGATCACAAGCCTCTGGGCCCAGCCCTTCAGCCACTTTGCACTCCACCTCACTGTCCACTTACGCACCCCGTACTTTCTCGCCTTGTCTAGGAGCACGCAAGGGAGAAAGCGTCAAAGGCTTTACTAAAAGGTCGAGGTGAACACCAGCCACGGCTCTCTCCTCGTCCACAAAGCTAGTCACTTCAACGGAGGAGACACGGAGGTCGGTCAAGCGTGATTTCCCCTTTGTAAATTCACGCCGACCGCTCCCCATCACCTTCATGTCCTTCCTGGGCTCGGCCGTGCTTTCCTGGACAATTTCCTCCATCACCTTTCTCGGCAATGAGCTCAGGCTACGCAAGCTCTAGTTTCCCACATGGTCCTTCCTGATCTTCTTCAAGGTAGAAGGGCTAGGAGCTCTCTTCCAGCCATCAGGAACCGCTCCCAGGCACCATGACCTTCACAAGACAATGGAGAGTAGCCTCCCAAGGACATCAGCCACCTCCCTCTGCGCTCACGGCTACGACCCCTCAGGCCCTACGCACTCGCTGACCTCCGCACGCGCAGCACTCCTTCCTACCTCCCTTCATCTTCCTCAGCAACAAGCACTGCTCGCCTGACAAACAGCCTGAAAAACACTCACCTTGGCTCAATTGGGCCAGGCCTTGCCATTCATCAACCCTTCCGCATGCATCCACCACCACCAGGGCCTCGGCTCTGCAGCCCCGTGCACCATGCTCGCCTCCAATGCCCTCTGCAACATCCAAGTCCTCTTTCTGCCCCTCCAACACTGTGCAGAGAAGTGGCCTCAGCCCTCGGCACTCACCCCAAGTAAAGAGCCCAAAGGCCCTTGCTCAACAGCCTCTCCTGCCTGCCGCTCACACTCCCACTCCCCTCTGCCTCTCGCCACACTCCTGGGCTCTCCACAAACTCACCTGCCCTTGCGAGGTGATCCACATCAAGCACCGTGTCTGCGCCACAGCCCAGGCTGCAAATCTGCCGGCCCCAGCTAAGGGCAGCGCTACCCAGGGGCCAACACAAGCCCCTGGGGAGCGGGGCAGGGCTCCCCACATCACAAGGCTTGCCAGCTCTCAACCAGGGCTGCCAGGACCACGGCCTGCTCTCCCAAGCACCCCTCCTCTGCCTGCTTGCACTGCCACCCCCAGGGACGGCACCAGGGGGGAACAAGCCCAAACGGGCAGCCTCCTTTCTCCCACCTACAACCTCACAAGCCACAGAGGCACCAAGACACCCACAGAGCACACTCAACGGGAAAGGCCAGGCCTAAAGACAGGCTTAGCGAGCTGGCAGCACGGCAAGGACGGACCCAACGCCATGGAAGGGGCAGCACCTCACACCTGGCACACCTCCAAAGCCCAGACCCACCTTCCAGGCCTGCGAGGAAACGGGGCCCCCTCTTCACAACAAAACCCCAAACCACGCTACACGAGCGCCACGGGATGACCTCACCTGACGACACCCCACCTCTCCTACGCGTTGGTGGCGTCTTCTGCCCGCCCTGACACGCGCCCAAACACCAAGCCTTTGGCCTCTAATACTCGCACTTAAAAGCTGCCGCCAGGGCAAGTGGACACGTCCTCAAGAGGAGGACGTGAAATTGCAGAATTGCGGGAAGGAAAACACACCCCACCTCACTGCTTGCCAGCCTCTGGCATGCAACAGCTGCTTGCTGCACGATGCTCTCATGCGCAAAGGCTGTCCTGCCCCTCGGGGACCAGCCTCGGGCCGGGCCCAGCGCCTCTCTCCCTCACACACTTCTCCTCACGCCTTCTCCTCCGCCGTCAACAAGGTGAGTCTCAACACCCTTCCCCTCCTTCTCCTGCCCCCACACCTGGCCCGTCTCTTCCAGCACGCTCTGGCTCCCAGCCTCAGCAGCCCTCACGCCTCCCCACCGCCACGCTCCCCACACACCCACACCAGGCCTCCCTGGCCTCCCTCGCTCTCCTGCAACACCGCTCCTCGCACCCCCACGCCCCTCCGCTTCCTCAACACCCTCTCTTCCAGGGCCCCTCCGCACCACACACATGGCCTGCTACGACCTCTGCCGCCCCTGCGGACCCACCCCGCTGGCTAACAGCTGCAACGAGCCCTGTGTCACGCAGTGCCAGGACTCCCGCGTTGTCATCCAGCCTCCCGCCGTGCTGGTCACCCTGCCAGGACCCATCCTCAGCTCCTTCCCCCAGAGCACCGCCGTCGGATCCTCCTCATCCGCTGCTGTGGGCAACGTCCTCAGCTCCCAGGGAGTGCCCGTCTCCTCCGGCGGCTTCGGCTACGGCTTCGGAGGCCTGGGCTGCTTCGGCGGCAGAAGAGGCTGCTACCCCTGCTAAGGGCGCTCGCCACCACCCCTGACACCAACCCCACACAGCCTGGAAGCCGCCTCATGCATTGAGGAGACGCACCTCCCGGCCATTGCTGGCACATGGGCCCCACTGTCCACGGCTCCTCCTCCCAAGGCACAAAGCCAGCAGGGAAGGGGCCAGCCCGGCCTGCCTGGAAACATGGCCCATGTACCTCCTTCTTTGCATCCCCCCTTCTGCTATGTCCAGTACTCTCCGCTGCAACCGCCTTCTCACAAGCCAAAGACCACCGGGGACCTCCAGAGTGCCGCTCCCACTGCGGAGCAGGAAGAGCTTGGTGCTCTGGCAAGATCTGTCTCACACAAGAGAGAGATGTGGGCTGACGGTCGCCCTACTTGCCCCTCACACCGCCTCCCTTCCACTTGGCGCTCCTGCCTTTTCACTCTTTTCCCTCAATAAAGTTCTCCTGCATCCCAGCCCATGACGCCTCCACTTCCTTTCTTCTCCCAAGGCTCTTCCAGCCTCACCCAGCACAAAGACAGGGCTCAAGAGCCCGTTGCGGTAGGTGGAAAGGGCTACAAGGCCTCTCTTGGGAACTACGTCCCCAGCAACACCACCACCACCACCACCACCACCACAGAGCAGCACACGGGGGCTTCGAGCCCCTCACACAAGCCCTTCACTTGCCCAAACAAAGGCTTGGACACGCTAATGCACTTCGACCCTTGCCTCTGACCCAAGCTCCCCGTGGCAGCACGCACTTGAACCAACTCTCTTCCCAGCACGACTCTCTGGCCATCACAGCAAGCAGAATCACAGCAAACAGGAACCTCTGGAGACCAACCAACCTGCTCAAGCAGGGTCAGCTCCAGCAGGCTGTCCACGACCATGTCCAGTCAGGTTTTCAGTAGCTCCAAGGATGGAGGCTCCAACACCTCTCTGCCCAACCGGTTCCACTGTTTGACCACCCTCACACTGAACAAAGGTTGTCTTCTCTTCCAAGGAAATGGCACGTCTTTGCAGCTTTCTCCATTCACCCTTGCCCTGCCCGTGGGCACCCATGAGAAGAGTCTGGCTCCCCCGTCCTCATTCCCTCCCGTCCGTGATATACACACAGTGATGACATCTCCCCTGCGTGGCCTTGCCTCCTGGCTCAAAAACCTCCCAGCTCTCTCAGCTTCTCCTCATACGAAGGATGCTCCAGTTCCTTCAGAGTCCAGGGGGCCCTGCGCTCGACTCGCTCCACTAAGGCCATGTCCTTCTTCCACTGGGGAGCCCTCCACTGGACACAGGACTCCACACGGGGCCTCACCAGCGCTGAACAGAGCGCAAGAGCACCTCCCCCGACCTGCTGGCAACGCGCTGCCCAATGCCGCCCTGGAGACTCTTGGTCTCCTTTGACCCAAGGCTGCATTGCTGCCTCATAGTCAGCTTTTGCACCGCCAGCACCACAAAGTCGTGCTCAGCAAAGCTGCTTTCCAGCCTCTTGGCCCCCACCACGTCCGGCTGCCCACCACTATTCCTCCCCAGGCCCAGGACTTGGCCTTTCCCTCTCTTCAACTCCAGCACATTCCTCTCCGCCCCCATCTCCAGCCTCTCCGCATCCCTCTCAATGGTGCCACATCCAGCCGCTGCCTCAGCCACTCCGCCACATTTTGCACCATCTGACAACTTGCTGAGGGGGCACTCCGTCCCGCTGCCCACGTCATTGTGGAGGATGTTGAACAGTGGTGGCCCCACGGACCCGAGGCCAGCGCTACACCGCTTGAGACTTGCCTCCATCTCGACTCTGGGACACTGATCACAAGCCTCTGGGCCCAGCCCTTCAGCCACTTTGCACTCCACCTCACTGTCCACTTACGCACCCCGTACTTTCTCGCCTTGTCTAGGAGCACGCAAGGGGAGAAAGCGTCAAAGGCTTTACTAAAAGGTCGAGGTAAACACCAGCCACGGCTCTCTCCTCGTCCACAAAGCTAGTCACTTCAACGGAGGAGACACGGAGGTCGGTCAAGCGTGATTTCCCCTTTGTAAATTCACGCCGACCGCTCCCCATCACCTTCATGTCCTTCCTGGGCTCGGCCGTGCTTTCCTGGACAATTTCCTCCATCACCTTTCTCGGCAATGAGCTCAGGCTACGCAAGCTCTAGTTTCCCACATGGTCCTTCCTGATCTTCTTCAAGGTAGAAGGGCTAGGAGCTCTCTTCCAGCCATCAGGAACCGCTCCCAGGCACCATGACCTTCACAAGACAATGGAGAGTAGCCTCCCAAGGACATCAGCCACCTCCCTCTGCGCTCACGGCTACGACCCCTCAGGCCCTACGCACTCGCTGACCTCCGCACGCGCAGCACTCCTTCCTACCTCCCTTCATCTTCCTCAGCAACAAGCACTGCTCGCCTG
>NW_027328437.1:0-21940 GCF_034638445.1 Ciconia boyciana
GATCTGTTCCTAAACTCCATCCAAATCTTTGCTTATTGCTTATTGTTATGTCAAAGTCTGGCCAGCTGGTAAATATAATTGTATTAGGCTGTAATTATATATATATTTTAAGAAAACACTCATATATTGTGGATGAAAAATATGATCTACTTTTTTTTTTTTTAATGAAAGCATAGCAACAATATAACTTAGAGCTGTAGATCAGTGTCAAAAGCAATAACACAATCTGGTATGGCACTTCCACCCCCCCCCCCCCAGCTAAATCGCTCTTATGTACTCTTAAAAACAGCATGATAGTTAAAATACAAATAATGGATATTAGATGGAAATTATAGTTGCAAAGTACAAACACATGTAAGAGAGTTGCTTTAGAAAGTATAGTGAGAGACAGGGTAAGAGGAAAAACTTTTATTAATGTCAGAAAGATACAGTGAAATATTTAGTGCACACATGTTTGGGATAAGAGTTGGGATGAGGAACCAGATGCTCAGCTGGTGAATGTTGATGCAGCTCTATTTAAATCAGTGGGACTACGCTGATTTACATCATCTACAGATTTTGCAGCTGGCTTCGATATGCATACAAACTTTGAAAGTTATCCAGACCTACCTGCCCTCTACTCTCTGGAAACAAGGCTGGAAGTCTGGTGGCATAAGGATTCTCAAGGAGATCTCTTGCGTTTCTGTGGGCTAGAAACATGGTGAAGACAAGTATTATTGTGGTTGGGACAGTATTTCTACATTTTCCTAGCCCCGCGGGAAATCAAAATGCACACTAAAAGCGAATAATTAACCTAACTTTGTAAGCCTTCAAGAAGCATTCATTCTTATATGATTCAAGCCGTATTTTATATGAATCAGTGTTCCCCTCCCTACTTAAATGTAGACATGTTATTTCTGTGGTCTGGAGGCTGAGATCAGATTTCAGCCATAATGATTTTAGCTGCCACACAGCTCATCAAAATTGCAATTATAAATACCAGTGTTTTTCTTTTTCTGGAATGTAGACTGCATCATCAAGATCCTGCCAAAAGATGCAAAATTAGCACTGCAATGGCTATACTTGTGCAACCTCCAGGGAAGGACAATTAGGGAATGAGGAATAAGAGGAGAGAAGGAGTTGTCACTATCCAAATGACCAAAAGTCTAAATCATCTTTATATCCATCTCCTGCACTGAGAGCTTTTGATTCTGCAAAGCCTTTGCACAGAGAAACCATGCATCAACCTTAAAGAAGTGCTACCAGTTTGCACGTAGCAAGTTTTGAGTTGATTAACAATTGCCCAGTAATGTTCATTGGTGTAATGAGCACAGTGAAAAAAAAAGCCAGATTTTGCTTCTCTCTTTTTCTTTCTTCCTTAAACAGCATGTTACTAGTGTGTCCCTACAGAGCTTCTGCACTGAATGGATCAGGCTAGAGTTAGGACAGCTATCCAAATTCACTTGAGGCTGTCTGTCAACAAGAAGCAGTTGTAATGTTTCTCTCCTGTTTACATTCTACCTGTGATGGTTTGTATTAGAATTAAATCTCCATTGAATCTATGACAGGTGTAGCAAACATACTGTAAATAATACCAGACTCCTTAGCACTCTCACTACAGATGGAGGAGAGATAGGGGAAGCATGAGCAGATCAGACAGACATACCTGGAAGTGCAGTGCTATTGATCCTGCCTCCAGCTTAGGGCTGGTCCAGGGATTACTCAGTTCCTCATTCCATTCTGTGTGGAAATCAAATATACATTTCCCATCTATTCTTTTTTAAGAAGTAGCTTTACTTTGACAGTGATTTGAACCGTCTCCCAATCTGCATGAAAAATTCCGCAGTGTGTTTTGTTTAATCATGCTCATAGATTTTTGGGAAATAGCTCTGATTGATTAGTTCCAATATCATTAGGAATGGTAGGTCTATGCTTTTACATGTAGAATATATAACTTTTCCAGATGCATAGACTTTTATAAAATGACCATCTACAACATCGATAGGGAAGACAAGAGAACAGGGAAGAATGTTTATAAAGATTTTAACCTCTAGAAAAATAAAGATGTCTGTGAGTCCTCAACTCAGCTGCTCAGTTTCCAGCCCAGATGGGAGACAGACTTACAGGACACAGTTCCAGAAAGTTTTAGCATTAGCTGAAAGGCTATGAGGACTTTGATTTACTCACACTGTAGCTAATGGAAATTAGAGGCATAGGACACAGTTTGCTGCATTTTAGGAAGAACAAATCTGAACTACAATTTGTCTGAAGACTTCAGATTCTTACTAAAAGTATTTGTGTAATGTCTGGCTAGCCAAGTAGTTTCAGATGTTAATTGAATTCAGCAGCTCTATTAATGCAATCAGAAGGTAAAATAGTACAGATGCAAGGGTTCAAATATATTGTATAATCTCAGTGAACCAGAGGACTCAAGTTATTGAATATGAAATAAAGTTATGTTTATCTCTATGATTTTACTCCTTGCTTTTTCATGATGACTGTACCAGCCAGACTGTGGAAATCTGACCAGCAGTTCCATTATCTGGATTTTGTCTACACTGCAGAGAGTTTTGTTTGTTTTTTGTTTTAAATAACTGGATGCTATTAAACTGGTTGTAAAAAAATGGTAATTTGTCTATTAAAAGTAAATGAATATTTTTTCCCTCCAAATCAAAGTAATTATAGGAAAATGTGAATATTTTGTGTGTCTGCCTGCTTTCCTTTCATAAGCAGTTGTTTAAAACATAGAAGCTCTATGTGGTAATTCTGGAAGATATTTGATATGCTGCTACATGAACTTGTGATTGAGAAAACAAATCAGTGTGGCCCACAAAGATTAAAATTGGTTGACTGATAAGCATTAAACTACAACTGTAATCAGAGAATCACTGTTCCTTCTGAAGTTACTCTACAGTCTGTTCTTTGTTCCTCTCTCATTAGACATCTTCTATCATTAACCTGAAATGAAACATAACATTCCTACCATTAAAATTTATAGCCCATATAAATATTGGAGCAGTGATAAATGACAAAAAGAAAGAAGTCATCAATGCAAATAAATTCTAAATTATTTGGTGTTGCATGAGCTAGCAAACTGTATGTATACAGCCAAATATAAAAATCATGCACATATGAGAAGATAACATAGGCCATATTTAAAGGAGATGGGGACTCCAGTTTGGTAAGCAACTACTTAAAAAAGGTACCATATGATCTTGGAAGAAAATCAGCTGTTGGGATAGACAGCAGCATCCAAGTTATCTGCCTGGGCAGGATGCAAAACTTTTGTGAATGACAGAAAAGAACCGCTACTACAGCAGCTTTACCTGCCAAACGGTTGGGATGAGTGCGCATGTACACAACAAGTAGGCTGAGACAAGCAGACACAACGCTTGGAGATTCAGGGGAGTGCTGGACAGCTGTGCACACAGCAGAGCTGGGAGGCACTTGCACCCAGTGGCATTAAGCCACTGCTCCCTGTGTGGCTCCCTGGCTAAGTTCTCGTTGTGTGACCTGTACCAAATGTCTGTGTGGCTTCAGGGCCACCTGGAGAGGTAGCATTGGGGAACACACTGCCCTCCTGCCAGTGCAACTTACCCAGCCTGCAATTAGCTCTGAAGTTGCTCCAGAGAAAGATTTCCACTGGGAGGGCCACAAACTGAAATTATCCCCCAAGGTTGCAAACACCCCACAAACCATGGGCTGATCTCTCCTTCAATACCAAAAGTAGTAATTTAACCCTTGCATGTCTTACTAAAGGAATCTCCAGCAGGAGTACAGAAGTTATAATATTTCTTCTGAAATGAGTGTGCCTGGTTTTTTGAATATTAAGTATGACTCACCTAATTTATCCTAAAGTCACCTAAAGTCACCTAAAGTCACTTATCCTGACTCACCTAAATTCATCCACATAGAATTATTCACCTTGGGTTTCTTTACAATAATGAGTAAGAAATAGGCACTTTTATGGTATGATTCATTTAGGGCAGACTTCTGAAATCTCTCAGATGAATTCCATCCTGAAAGTGACTGTCTCTCTTCAGTGACATATAAGGACTCTTGAGTGAGTAGTCCACATTTGTTCAGTTAGCTCCCACCCACTGTGTCTTTTCCAGTGTACACAATTCTGAAAAAAGGTGGATATTTCACAGAAGATTGCAGAAAGAATCATGAAAATGAATAGGTAATTGGGAAATTTACATTATACTGAGGGAGTGTAGGAGCCCACACTGTTCTGCTTAACCAAAAGAAAATTAAGAGTTAATTTGATCATATTCTGTAAATCCATAACATACCACCAACCATTAGCTTGTCAGTTTAATAGGCACCAGTGTAAAAGGCTGTATTAGAAGACAGAAGAAATTCAGAAGTAACACACTCTTAACAGTAAAGCTAATTAAAATGGCAACAGTTTAGCAAAATTAATCAAATATTAACATCACGTCTTTCTGCATCATATAAAACAAGGAAGATAACAGGAAAAGACACAAATTAAATAAGAGCTAAATGCTGGGCAGGGAAAAATTATGTTATTATATATCACCACCTGGGAAATTCTAAGTCAAATCCCAATGAACTCAGCTCATAGTTTTTGGCAGTTTACCTACTGGACTTCTTTTCTGATACTGAAAGAGCAATTTTACTGTTCTGGAAAGAAAAGCCTTGTCCAGAGGTGTGAGCCCAAGTCAATGAGCCAGAAACACTTTATGTCTAATCCAGTTTTGTCTCTAACTCCTTCTGTTGCCTTGGACAAGTCACTTAAATCCTAAGCTAAGAACATAAAAAAATTAAGAGCTATATTCATGCAAAGTATTTTTATTTTCAAAAACCTAATCTGTCAAAAGTCATCAGTACAAGCAGTAAAGAGAAGAAGTCCAGCCTTGCAAGACCCGTGAGGAATTTTGGGAAGTCACAAGCAATGGCAAAACCAGAGTACATGAATTCCAGAAGAGAAGGGGAAAAGGGGGTTTTCAATCAATCTAAGCAGGTTGGGACTTACTTTAACTCATTAAGTTTTACTCACCTGATACAAGGTCAGATATTTGCTCAGCAGACTACATAGTGAAGGTTTGTGTAATGAGGGGAAAACAACCCTACAGCATGTCGTTATCATTCCAATTGGATGAAACATAAAAATTATAAATCTGCCATGGGTACACCAAAAAACTGGAACAAAGACTGACTCTTGAAAGCTTTAATGTCATCCCACCAGGAGAGAATTAGAAAGAGCCAAGATAGGCTAAACATAATAATCTAAATGCTGTTCCTGATTACATGCATGTAAATCTGAAATAACATAACTTAAAGACTTATTTGGGACTTAAATTGGTGTCTCTGTGAGCCTGAATTTTGGCCAGCTTTTATTTCAGCTGGGAAGAAGAAAACTTTTATAAAATCTAAGCAGCCTACAGTTTATCTGCCTTTAAAAAGACACACACTGTGTGCAAGCCAGTAACAGACTTCCAGTCGTACCGAGCTGCTGAATTGTACTGAATAACATATATTGGCAACAGCATATAGTCTGGTAGCTGGAGAACAGATTATGTTCTCCTGTCTCTGTATCAGTGCCAATTCAAAGGCATCTGGGCAAGCTGATAGTACATATAGATTGTGTTGAGCTTTATGAAAGGACATATTTCTCTCAGAAAACAGCTAGCAGAAGCAGCTAGGTTAACAGTATGGAACTTAGGAGGGTGCACTATTTTCATGGCCTGCCTCAAGTGTCTTGTTCAATCGTGGGAAAATCCCTGAGATTCACTTTTATCTCATCCAACTCATGGCACTTAACAGTCTTCCCTGGAGTCCAGTTGCCCTACGCCCCTCAGAGGGGTAGAGAGACAGGCTGTCCTGGATGCTGATAAAACCCAGGTACATCTCAAGCACCTTCTGGCAATGCCTGACTTCCCCTCTTGAGGCCATCCTCACAAGGACTGAGTTTCTGACTTAAGTGCTATAAATGGCATAAAAGCAGGGTAAATCTGCCCTGGGTTGCTGGTTGATTTTATTGCTCAGCTGTACAATGGAAATAATAGAATCTGACAAGGGAAATGTGAAGATAGAACAAAGACTGTGCTCAAATGTTATGATAATAGATGTTTTTACATGACCTTAAAGTATGAAAAAAATATGAAACAAATTATTCACATATCTTTCATTAGTCCATCACAGAACCATTTTAATTCCAACACAGCTGCAATGGCCTACATTTTTTTCAGCTGTTTCCTCTCCTTTATTTTTCTTTTTATCTTTTGTTTGTATTTAATGCATTTTCAGGGATAACTTTTAGCTAAGGACATATTATTCAAGAGGAATAAATAAAAATTGTAATAACCTTTTCTTTCCAATGAACCCCAGGAAATGTTCAGGTTTCCCTGTCCCCATTTTAAAAGCTCCACCCTAGGAGTATATGCAGCACATGTGAAGAATGTCTGGATAATGAATAATTCTGAGTCACAAATAAGGCTTCCAGATTTACATTTTTGGCAGCTGGGAGTAGGATTCCCTGTTTGTACTGTGTCCAGTCCTTTCCTTCAGCTTTTCCCCCTCAGAGGCCTTGAGTCTGTAGACATATTTAGCAAGCAGGTCCTTTCGTCTACATGAAACTTTACTGATTTCAGAGGATCTTGCCCAGGAAGCTAGGCAACCTGCTCATCACTGCAGGATAAGAAGCTTTCGCCTTCTTCTTCAATATTTCAGCTGCTAAAACACAAACAGATGCCTAAGTGCCTAATTCCTACTGAAACCAACAAGAGAGATGCTTAGGCAAGTAGTTAGGTGCCCAAATGGTGTTAAAAATGAACCCTTTCATTCCCTGAGATGTGGCCCCCTGTACATTTCCATGCCCCACCAAGGCTGTCTTACACAAGGCTGTCACCTTTGTCTTACACGTGCCGTGGGGTGTGACTGCTATCAAGTGGTTTGCAGTGGCCTGTATAGTGGTCCAAACAGCTGCGGAAACTGATGGCTCAGTGGCTTGACAGCAGCATTTTCATCAATGCTTTCACTCAGGCTTCTGCAGCTTTTGGATGATGAATATAAATCATTGCTGCTTTTTATGAAATAAATTGGCAATCTCAGTCCACTTTACATATGACCATACTACAAAGTCATCCATAACATTTGCTGATAGGGTGAGAATACACCCTTTTCAGTCATGTAGTTATGATTCACATAGCCAGTTGTGATCTTGTTGGCAGTTTCAGTGGAGGGGCCACACTGCAGATTCATAGCAGGCATAGGGGGAATGAAGAAACCCCTAAAGCCAGCTTCTTCAAATCAAGGCTCACACATAGTGGTGAGGAAAGTATAGAAAGATTTGCAGTGCTACAGTTTATAAGTGTGTGAATGCACAGAAAATGCATTTTCCATCAAGTGTCCAGAGCAGCAGCCATAAGCCCTTTAACAGTCAGTTAGCTAAAGACTGCATAGACTCAAGTATCAGCATTGGTTTTGATGAGGTAGATCTTTACTCAGGGAAAGGCAGCTCCACTGCCTTTCAGGGTCACTGTGTATTTGACCTTTGCTAAAGGAAAGTTTATAATCTTACAGGTGTGGGCAGTTCTTGCTCCAGGAGAAAAGTTATCTGCTACTCATCGATGCTAAGAGCATATGATCTCCCTCATATGATATTGTCTAGTTATCTGACAAGACCAGTTCCCCCCATTCCCATCCATGTGCTGCCTGATGATGCAGGATGCTCTTGCCTGCCACCTCAGCTCCCATGCCTGAAATGCAATGTGGGCAAGAGAGCAGGGACCTGATGCCCTCAGTGTCTCCACACAACGTGCCTAATTCCAACAGGACAGAGACTACAAAAATCCACATAACCTAAAGAAAAACTGCAGCTAAGCAATGACTGTTCCTCTGGTCTCCATTTCAGTCAACAGCAGGGAAAAGCATATATAGATTGTGAAAGAAGGATCACTCGCTATTAATTTTAATACTATAATTGTATTCCTCTGTTGAAGTAAAATACTTGATTGCTCCTAAGTACTGTAAATCTGGGCAAAATAATCCAGTAAGCAGATACACTTTGCCTGTGTTTTAGTTATTCCTTAACTATGTCCTTCAGACTGAGAACTACAGGGTCAATGTAAGGTCACATTATAGCTGACACAGCAGTCCATGTATCTGCTAAATAAAGTAGCAGGGAAAAGGGGATCAGCCTTCATTCCTTACCGGCTACAGGCATTTAAAATATGCAATACCTATCTATGTCAGTGAGAGCTGCATCATACAGGGTGGACATACAGGAATATTTTGCCCTAATTAAGAATTTTCAAAATCCAAATCTGGAGGTTGGATGATCACATCTGGGTGTTCTTCATAAGGGAGTTAATGTTCTAGGGCGGATCAAAGGCAGCAGATAGTATGACAACACAACACATTGCATGCAGTACAGCACAGGGAAGGGTTCTCACCATCAGCCAGCCAGTGGTGTTGTGCCCATCTCTCAGTCACCATCCTTACCTCGAAGAGAGCGGTTGGAAAAGCTGTCACTTGAAGCACATGCACTGTAGCTTTTAAGCTTGTCAGCTCATAAAATGGCACTGCTGAACTCAGCTGAGGGATTTCCACTTCTGTTTTCTTCATTAAGAAAATAAAGCAATAAATAATTAAATAATTAATTTGGAAAATTATCATAAACCAATACTAAACTGGAAAGCAGATTTTTGAAAGGTACCATTAAAAATTTGCCATTTGTGACTCAGTGATAATGATTCTGTAGAGACCATAAGCATGTGGTCTCATGGGAGCCATTTCCAGACAGAGGAAGAGCCATCAGGAAGGTCCTGGGCCCCTGTCAGTCTGAGTGGTTTGATCACAGCTCCCATGGCTCAGGCAAGTCACTTACCCAGCAGGTTCAAGCATGCACTCTCCACCTTTCAAAAAATACAAAAGTAAGAGGGCCAAAAGGACAAATGTCTCTCCCTTCAGAGGGGACAGACTGGGTATGTACAAAAATAAAATAGAAGAATCCAGCTAGGAGTAAATATCAAAAGCCTTGGTCTCTTCTTAAGTTTGCATTAGAGCCATATAGCCTGATCTTCCTCTGGCCCCATATCTGCATTTTCAATTTTGACAAAAGAGCATTGCACCCAAATTTCTATGTATTCAAATGGTTTGCATCTTGTCAGGATCAGGAGAGCATGAGAACAACTTCCTAAGCAAGAGGTCACCTTATGAAGATACTTTTTGAAATCAACCACAAGGCTATGACAACTTATTAGACTTCTTTGGTTACTTCGGAAAAACCTAGGCAGCCTCCCCACTGGAGCCTATACACCAGTGGAGTTAGAGCAAGACATGGGCACTTATATCCTTAGTATATCTGTGAGCCAATGTGGACAACTGAAGTTAGGCACCTGGGAAACTTGCAGGCCAGTCAGGAAGAAGTTTAGTAGATTTATGCACCTCAACACTGATGGAAAAACACAGGGATTGTTATATTATCTGCAAAATAGGCAGAGTTTATCTATGCTCCATTTTGAATGGGATTTTGGATGCTACCTTCTTATTATTGTTTAAGCCTATGAAAATAACATTTAAATAATTTATATATTGCTATTAATTAATTGCATTTCCAACCACATCAGAGATGCAGATACAGTCTTGGTAAACACTGCACAAATAGCACTACCTACTTTGGGGTAAAGTTTTTGGATAATTTTAGGGTGAATTATTCTTAAATTCTTTTAGAATTTTGGACATTTTATTTACTTATCTTTCTACAGATAAGATCTTCAGCATGAGCTGCTTAACTGGGACACATTAGAAATTTATAGTCTTTCAAACTTCTTACTCTCTCTTGAATAAAATGGTTTTTTTTCCTCCCGAATGTGCATCTAATATTGTGTCCATATATCTCTAGAGTTCCATTAATTAGGTCTGTATCATATTACAGTTTTCAATGCTCAGGGCTAATTCTTTTGCCATTACTTATGTTGGATGTCACCTTACTCCATAACCAATAGAGATGCTTTAGATGCTAAATACGAGAAATATCAAAATTTTACCCCCAAAATTTTTAAATTAACATGAAAACCAGGCAGTTACCATGAAACGACCCGAGGACCACACAACAGTACAAAGTAAGGATAGATCAGACTATGAATATTCAAAGACCTTGACACCTCCTGGTGTAACTTAGACAGAAACTATGTTTAAAATCATTCCACCAAATCAAGTTGTGCAGTTGTGATTTTCTTGTTAAAACCACTGGTTCTGCAAAATGTTCACAAAACCTTCAGGCAGCAGGGATATGCTTTTCTGAACTACAAGCTCTCATCGTTTTAGCCACAGTCATCAACCAAGCACCACAGAGCCGCTCACTCACCCTCCGCCCCCGGTGGGATGGGGGAGAGAATCGGAAGAGCAAAAGTAAGAAAACTCGTGGGTTGAGATAAGAACAGTTTAATAAATGAAATAAAACAAAATAATAATAATAATAACAACAATAATAATAATAATAATAAATTGTAACAAAAAGGAAAACAATGAGAGAGAGAAGAACAAAACCCAAGAAAAAAACAAGTGATGCAACCACTCACCACCCACTGACTGATGCCCAGCCAGTTCCCAAGCAGTAATCCCTGCCCCCCAGACAACTGCCCCCAGTTTATATACTGAGCATGACATCATATGGTACGGAATAGCCCTTTGGCCAGTTTGGATCAACTATCTCGGCTGTGCCCCCTCCCAGCTTTTTGTGCACCTGGCAGAGCATGGGAAGCTGAAAAGTCCCTGACCAGTGTAAACATTACTTAGCAACAGCCAAAACATCAGCCAGTTATCAATATTATTCTCATACTAAAATCCAAAACACAGCACTATACCAGCCACTAGGAAGAAAATTAACTCTATCCCAGCCGAAACCAGGACACTACCCACCCCTATATGTATACCATCATGTCATGCAGTATACCAGTGCATGTATACCATCTACATCATGCCCAGGTCCTACCCTTTCCAGTACATCCCAATTAATCACCACCACTGTCTTTTGATATATACACACAGATATCATTCCCTTGGTCTATGGGCCATCCCTCTAAAAGGTCCGCTGAGTTCATTTAGTCCATGACTTTGGGCTCCATCTCTCATAACAGTCCTTCAGTGCAGGAGAGATTGTGTGTGGTCTTGGATTGTTGCATGCTGAAGCCAGTTCTGGTTCCATCACTGCTGCACTTTGCTTGGTTTCATCAAAGTTCATTCTTCATTAATCTGGGTGATTCTTACTGTAATAGCATTGATATGGCATATAGCAACCATAGAAGTGATGACATACAGTATTATATAGCAATTAACATCATACTATTTAGTTCATTGGCTATTCTCACCCAAAATCAAATCCCCTTGAGGTACACATTGGACTTCCCCATCCTTTTGCATTACCCACCAAGTGCACCCAAGTCCTTGAGCAAAAGCAATCCCACAAATGGGTTTGCCTTTGCCCAAGGCAGGAGTAACCCAGACTGTCTTCCCCAGCATATTTTTTATGTGCACTACAGGGACTTTATCCCCTTCTACAGTACGTAAAAGTTTTGATTGGGCAGGGCCAGCTCGATTGGCAGATCCCCTAGTGTTGACTAACCAGGTGGCCTTTGCTAAATGTGTATCCCAATGTTTGAATGTCCCACCACCCATTGCTCTCAGAGTAGTCTTTAACAGTCCATTGTATCGTTCAATTTTCCTGGAGGCTGGTGCATGACAGGGGATGTGATATACCCACTCAATGCCATGCTCTTTGGCCCAGGTGTCTATGAGGTTGTTTCAAAAATGAGTCCCATTGTGTGACTCAATTCTTTCTGGGGTTCCATGTCACCATAAGACTTGCTTTTCAAGGCCCAGGATAGTGTTCTGGGCGGTGGCATGGGGCACAGGATATGTTTCCAGCCACCTGGTGGTTGCTTCCACCATTGTAAGCACATGGCGCTTGCCTTGGTGGGTTTGTGGGAGTGTGATATAATCGACCTGCCAGGCCTCCCCATATTTATATTTCAGCCATCGCCCTCCATACCACAGACGCTTTAACCGCTTGGTGTGTTTGATTGCAGCGCATGTTTCACATTCATGGATAACCTGTGCAATAGTGTCCATGGTCCAGTCCACCCCTCGATCACCAGCCCATCTATATGTTGCATCTCTTCCTTGATGGCCTGAGGTGTCATGGGCCCACCAAGCTATAAATAATTCACCCTTCTGTTGCCAGTCCAGATCCACCTGAGCCACTTCAATCTTAGCAGCCTGATCCACCTGCTGGTTGTTTTGATGTTCTTCAGTGGCCTGACTCTTGGGTACATGAGCATCTACGTGACGTACTTTTACAACCAGGTTCTCTACCCGGGCAGCAATATCTTGCCACAATGCTGCATCCCAGATGGGTTTGCCTCTGCGCTGCCAGTTGCTCTGCTTCCATTGCTGTAACCACCCCCACAGGGCATTTGCCACCATCCATGAGTCAGTATAGAGATAGAGCACTGGCCACTTTTCTCATTCAGCAATGTCTAAAGCCAGCTGGATGTCTTTTACTTATGCAAATTGGCTCGATTCACCATCTCCTTCAGCAGTTTCTACGACTCATCACATAGGACTCCATACAGCAGCTTTCCACCTCCGATACTTTCCCACAAGACGACAGGACCCATCAGTGAACGGGGCATATTGCTTCTCATTTTCTGGTAGTTTATTATACAGTGGGGCCTTCTCAGCACACGTCGCCTCCTCCTCTGGTGATATTCTGAAATCTTTGCCTTCTGGCCAGTCCATAATTACTTCCAAGATTCCTGGACGATTGGGGTTTCCTATTCGAGCCCATTGTGTGATCAGTGCAACCCACTTACTCCACGTAGCATCAGTTGCATGATGTGTAGAGGGGACCCTCCCTTTGAACATCCAGCCTGGCACCAGTAGTCGGGGTGCCAGGAGGAGCTGTGCTTCAGTACCAACCACTTCTGAAGCAGCTCAAACCCCTTCATATGCTGCCAATATCTCTTTTTCAGTTGGAGTATAGCGGGCCTCGGATCCTCTGTATCCCCGACTCCAAAACCCTAGGGGTCGACCTTGAGTCTCCCCTGGTGCTTTCTGCCAGAGGCTCCAGGTAGGGCCATTCTCCCCGGCTGCGGTGTAGAGCACATTTTTTACATCTTGCCCTGCCCGGACTGGCCCAAGGGCTACTGCATGAACTATCTCCCGTTTAATTTGTTCAAAGCCTTGTCATTGCTCAGGGCCCCATTTGAAATCGTTCTTCTTCCAGGACACTTGATAGAGAGGGCTTACGATCAGACTGTAATTTGGAATATGCATTCTCCAAAAACCCACAATGCCTAAGAAAGCTTGTGTTTCCTTTTTGCTAGTTGGTGGAGACATGGCTGTTATTTTGTTGATCACATCCATTGGGATCTGACGACGTCCATCTTGCCATTTTATTCCTAAAAACTGGATCTCCTGTGCAGGTCCCTTGGCCTTACTTTGTTTTTTGGCAAAACCAGCTTTCAGGAGGATTTGGACTATTTTCTTCCCTTTCTCAAAAACTTCTTCTGCTGTATTGCCCCACACAATAATGTCATCAATGTATTGCAGATGTTCTGGAGCCTCACCCTGTTCCAGTGCCGTCTGGATCAGTCCATGGCAAATGGTAGGGCTGTGTTTCCACCCCTGGGGCAGTCGATTCCAGGTGTACTGAACACCCCTCCAAGTGAAAGCAAACTGTGGCCTGCACTCTGCTGCCAAAGGGATTGAGAAGAACGCATTAGTGATATCAGCTGTAGCATACCACTTGTCTGCTTTTGACTCCAGTTCGTATAGAAGTTCCAGCATGTCTGGCACGGCAGCACTCAGTGGTGGTGTGACTCCATTCAGGCCACGATAGTCTCCTGTTAGTCTCCACTCTCCATTAGACTTTTGCACTGGCCATATGGGAATGTTAAAAGGTGAACGAGTCTTGCTGATCACTCCTTGGCTCTCCAGTTGATGAATCAGCTTATGGATGGGAATCAGGGAGTCTCGGTTGGTGCAATATTGCCACCTATGCACCGTTGTGGTAGCAATTGGCACCTGTTGTTCTTCAACCCTCAGCAACCCCACAACAGAAGGGTCCTCTGAGAGACCAGGCAAGATAGACAGCTGTGTAATTTCCTCCATCTCCAAGGCAGCTATACCAAAAGCCCACCGGTACCCTTTTGGGTCCTTGAAATACCTTCTTCTGAGGTAGTCTATGCCAAGGATGCATGGAGCCTCTGGGCCAGTCACAATGGGGTGCTTTTGCCACTCATTCCCAGTTAGGCTCACTTCGGCCTCCAATACAGTCAGCTGTTGGGATCCCCCTGTCACTCCAGAAATACAGATGGGTTCTGCCCCTGTATAGCTTGATGGCATTAGGGTACACTGTGCACCGGTGTCTACTAGAGCCTTATATTCCTGTGGGTCTGATGTGCCAGGCCATCGAATCCACACAGTCCAGTAAACCTGGTTGTCCCTTTCCTCCACCTGGCTGGAGGCAGGGCCCCCCTAGTCCTGGTCATAGTATTCATTACCCACTTCTTGTACCTACAAGTCAGGAGCTCCTTCATTAAAATCAGGAGTAAGATCAGCCCTTCTACTCTGTCTGGGGAACTGTCCACTGGAAACCGGAGCAGCAATTTTCCTGGAAGAACCCCCTTTGGGGATTGTTTTTCCTTGCAACTCACGTATCCGTGCCTCTAGGGTCGAGGTAGGTTTTCCATCCCACTTCCTCATGTCCTCTCTGTGGTCACGCAGGAAAAACCATAGAGTGCCCCATGGTGTGTACCCTCTATATCCTCTCTCTTGAGCAGAGGAACGCTGACTCCTAATAGCTGAGACACTGGTCCGTACAGGTGGAAAGTAGGACCTATCTTCTTCAAGTCACTGGACTTTCCAGGACAGTTTCTCCACAGCCGAGACAAGGGAGGAAGAGAGACTTTCTTCATATTCCCGGAGCTGGCTAGCTGCTTCATCCACTGTTGGACCGTCTCTGTCTTTCCAGTTCAGTATTGCCAATGAGTTGGCATACGATGCTGGTGCGCTCCATACCAACTTCCGCCACATGAGTCGCATGCACTGGACTTCATCTAGATCTTTGGATAACTGCTCGTCGTTCAGGTCACCATAAACCACCTCCAGTACGACTAATTTCCTCAGGTACTGGATACCTCTCTCCATGGTGGTCCACTTGCCCGGCTGACATATAACATCTTCCTTGAAGGGATATCTTTCCTTCATAGCTGACAGGAGTCGCCTCCAGAGGCTGAGGGCTGGTGCCCCTTTTCCAATTGCTTTGTCAATGCCCCCTTCCCTAGAAAGGGATCCCAGCTGTTTGGCTTCCTTACCCTCTAATTCCAGGCTACTGGCCCTGTTATCCCAGCATTGGAGCAGCCAGGTGACAATGTGCTCGCCTGGACGATGGCTTAATTCTTTTCGCATATCTCGCAGCTCACTCAGGGATAGGCATCGGGTGGTTTCCGTCTCGTTTACGAGTTCTTCCTCTTCCTCCTCCTCTCCCTGTGATGGCCCTGCTCTTTCATCTTCCCTTTCTAAACGAGCTGACTTTTTCTTCCAGGATTTCTTCTTGTCTATAGGGGCGACTGATACTGACACGGGTTGGTTCCCTGGTTCAGCCGCAGCACCTGTCGCTGGGGTTGGAGTAACCGCAGCACCTGTCTCTGGGGTTGGAGTAGCCACAGTATCTGTTGTTTTGTCCTCAGATCCAGAGGCTTTCTTTTCCCCTTGCAGGTACTGAATAGTGTTGAACAGGGCTCGGTAGACATGGGCCAGGCCCCAGCACATTGCAGTGATTTGTGTCTCCCTAGAATTGTCAGGGTGACAACATACTTTTCCCAAATATTCTACTAATTTTTCAGGTTTCTGCACTTGTTCAGGGGTGAAATTCCAAAACATTGGAGGTGCCCACCGTCCTAGGCATTTGCCCATGCTATCCCACACACCCTGCCACTTGTGGCAGATCTCTGGATGATATTCTTAAATTGCTTATTAACCTTAGACAAAACTGAAACAATATTCCCAAGCAATACCAATAGATGTATCTTAAGTACCCAAGGATGTTCAAGATACTGAAAAGTTATTGTAACGAAGGAGGAAACATCATAGAAGAAGGTAGCGAAGGTGCCATTCTGTATTTCCTCCATAAAAAACCTCTCAGAGGAAGAAGTATAATTGCTAATTGTCTCCATAAGGTGGTACCCGACGTACAGTAATGGTTTCAGTACAACACTTAGATACCAAAATAAACCCAAGGTCACTGTTTTAATAACAAATCTCCCAGGCAAAACATCACTAATCACTGCAGAGCGCAGCAAACTGCAAAAACCAACACCGATCTTTAACACGTACAGCAAAAAAATGAGCATGGTGCAGATCAGATAAACCAATATCAAGAACAGAGGAATCAATATCGTGGCCTGCAACTGTTAACAGATCTAAATTCCTTAATACGCTCTGGTTAATCTGTTATTATCTCAAACCCTTCGAGCCCCACGTTGGGTGCCAAAAAAGACTGTCGTGGTTTTAGCCTCAGTTGGCAGCCAAGCACCACACAGCCGCTCACTCACCCTCCACCCCGGTGGGATGGGGGAGAGAATCGGAAGAGCAAAAGTAAGAAAACTCGTGGGTTGAGATAAGAACAATTTAATAATTGAAATAAAAAAATTAAAATAATAATAATAATAAATTGTAATGAAAGGGAAAACAATGAGAGAGAGAGAGAGAGACAGAGAAACAAAACTCAAGAAAAAAACAAGTGATACAACCGCTCACCACCCACCGACTGACGCCCAGCCAGTTCCTGAGCAGCGATCGCTGCTCCCCAGCCAACTCCCCCCAGTTTATATACTGAGCATGACGTCATATGGTATGGAATAGCCCTTTGGTCAGTTTGGCTGTGCCCCCTCCCAGCTTCTTGTGCACCCAGCAGAGCATGGGAAGCTGAAAAGTCCTTGACCAGTGTAAACATTACTTAGCAACAACTAAACCATCAGTGTGTTATCAACATTATTCTCATACTAAATTCAAAACACAGCACTATACCAGCTACTAGGAAGAAAATTAACTCTATCCCAGCCGAAACCAGGACACAAGCTCAGAATTCAGAGGAGCTCTACCACAAAAATCAGAAAGTCTTTTAGATCACTTCCCCTGGTCACTGTTCTTGATTTTTACCTAGAAACTCTCTTAAAATGAGTTGGTGGTATGTATTTTAATTAAGAAATATTATTAAAATTCAACATTTATTTCACACTAGGCTTTTGCTTTAACTCAAAACTTGTATAATACAAGTAAGTAAAAATGTTTAGATTAGTCCTTCAAGAAACTGAGAAACTGGCAGATTTATCACTGCTCTAACCACAACTCTTGATGATAGAAAAAATATCAGCTTATTTGTGTCTCATCACTAAAGTGGCTCTCTGAATTATCTGCCTCTCATATGATTGTGTTTGTCTTGCATACCATGATGACTGAACCATATTATATCTAGATAGGTGTACTAAGTGGATAACCAAACAATTGTGGTACCACGGATGTCCAATGATACTAGAATTTCTGATGGTCTATTTGGTGTGTCTCAATTTTAGATAAAACTCTTTATTAGTGCTCAGAACACAAAAGGTGAGGTGTGGGAAATAGAGTCAGGAAACAGCCTTAGCAACAACAAAAAGGATAGCATAACCAAACTGCTTTCCCATGCCTTACATTGTGTTAGGCTCTATAGACCTGGATTGGATATGTTGCTTGGAGTTTACTAAGGTAACACACAAATATTTTCCATGCTGTTCTTTCAGCTCTTCTTCAGATTTACACCAAGCAAGAAAGAAGAAACAGGATAAAATCTGGATGAAGGAAGAACAAATAAAAGAAAAGGTTCTCATTATTATAGGTTTCTTAAAGCACTTTTTTTATTTTTGTTTTCTTTGTATAGGAAGGCTGGCTAGGTATTTTAAAGAGCAGTGTTAATTCTTTTAAATCCCTGAGAGCTTCAGGAACTTTCTGTGTTTTGAGACACTGAGATCCATCTCCTGTATGGGAGGAATTAGGGTGAAGTTATAATAACAAACAGATTTTTGAAAAGCCTTTTCTGTTTTATTACAGGACCATCAGAAAATGAAACAAAAAAGGCCTGAATGGGGTTGACTTTGTTTTTGGCCTGAACAAAAGTTCCAGAATTGTTAAGGCAAAAGTAAACAGACTTAATTAAAAAAATTACATAGGACAGTGTCTCAGCTTAAGGGATAAAGACATTCTCAGAACTATTCCATCTGCAGGGAGAGTTCATTTAGGTTCCCACTGAACTTGTGCAATTGAATTCTTCATAGTGATAGCCAAGTCATATTTGGGAATAGAGGTAAGCGTCATAAATAAATGTCTCTGTTCGGGAAGAGAAAGAAGGAAAGCAGTTTCAGTAAAGCTTCAAGGATGCTCTGCACAGATTCCTTGAAAAAGAATGCGTATATTTTCATAACTAATACTTAGTCATATAACCATTTTGAAATACACTTTAAGTGACAATAATCAATAAAATGCCATCTTATTCGGAAGGAGTTTTTGTTTAACATGATTGCTGATCAATATATAACATGAATTTTATTTTTAACTTCAGTCTTGACTTAAAGCATAGGTGTTAAATTCAGCCTATTCTATGTCATATCTAAACCTTTTGCATCTGACATTCTGACCTCTTTTTTACTGGTTATCACTACAATATAAGTTAGAAATAGATAAATAGATCTATAGATCTATATTTCCGCAGTCTGAAAGCACGAAGACCCTGTGTCCTGGCCAAGGCCCTCCTACAGAAACTATTTGTCTGCATGTACAGGAGTGAATTTGTTTTCTGCAGCTACTGAAAAATTATGTCTCTGTAGCATACATATAGGCAAAATTTAATTATCTTCTCTTTCACCAGTACAAACCAAAAAGAACTGCAGGAGGTAAACCATGCAGAGCTATAACTGGAGACTCAGCTATTCTGGCTCTGCCTAAAAGCCTTTACCTTTTGTTTCCAATTGCATAGCAGCAGGTAGCTCACCCCTCAGCACCCCAACCATGCCTTATTATACAGATTACTTTCTAGCCAACAGGATGTCCCTAGTACAGGAATACAGGTGCAATTTGGTCTGCTAAATTTAGGCCCAAGAACACAGTGTTCCCTCTGCTGTTTCTTACTCTTTTGTTCCCTCCTCCTCTGCCTGTCCAGTGGTTTTGCCCTTTCTTAAACATGTTTCCCAGAGGTGCCACCAGCTTGGCTGATGGGCTCAGCTGTGTTCTGCCATGGATCCATTTGAGCCAGCTGGGCACGGGGCAGCCCCTGGTTTCCTCCCACAGAGGCCACCCTGCAGCCTCCCGCTGCCAACACCTTGCCACCTACAACCAGCACAATACCTTACTGACATGGGAAGTGATGAAATAAAACAGTGTAAAGTTGCATTTATTGGTAATCTCACGTCTCATTGACTCATCAAGCAATTGATTGAACAAGAAACAGTTGTGTCCATTAACCCATGCTTTGCAGAACAAGTCAAAGGTGAACTTTAACTCAGAGGTAGTCTTTCCTTTTCACTTGATGCCACAGAATTTTTTTTCTGAGGACTGCTCCAAGAAAACCACTAGGATGAAAATGGATAAGGGCATAAATTAAACTGGGTTGCAGTTTTATGGCAGGCTATGCAGTTATGATCTGTTGCAGGATAATCCAGTCCTCCTTAAGCACAGATTTAGTATTATGGTGAAGGTTGAATGAAACATCACTGATGCTCTTAACAGGCCTCCTCATATAGGGCAAACAGAAGAAACAATTATAGTCCTTTTTAGTATAAGGCACATAAGATAGCTGAAAGAAATTAGTCACTACCCAAAAATCTGGCCATATGCAAGTTGAATCAGAAGCTGAGCTAGATGGTGAAGGACTTTTGCTGGGTGATGTCTATAAATTCATCTAAACTGCATATTGTTTGGTAAAAGTGTGCACATGTTTATGGGCAGAAGCAGCCAGATGCAAGCAAAGAACCCATAAAGCCAGCAAGACTAGTACTTAGGGGTTTGAAAGAAAGCCAACTCATGGAATTTGGGGGACAGAGCATTGGATGAAAAAAATGCTTGTATCTGTGAGCATATGTCATGGTTTAACCCCAGCCAGCAACTAAGCACCACACAGCCGCTCGCTCACTCCCCTCACAGTTGGATGGGGGAGAGAATCAGAAGGGTAAAAGTGAGAAAACTCATGGGTTGAGATAAAGACAGTTTAATAAGTAAAGCAAAAGCGCAGGCAAAGCAAAACAAGGAATTCATTCACCCCTTCCCATGGGCAGGCAGGTGTTCAGCCATCTCCAGGAAAGCAGGGCTCCATCACACATAATGGTTACTTGGGAAGACAAACACCATCACTCCGAATGTCCCCCCCCTTCCTTCTTCTTCCCCTAGCTTTATATGCTGAGCATGACATCATATGGTATGGAATAGCCCTTTGGTCAGTTGGGGTCAGCTGTCCCAGCTGTGTCCCCTCCCAACTTCTTGTGCACCTGGCAGAGCATGGAAAGCTGAAAAGTCCTTGATTTAGTATAAGCACTACTTAGCAACAACTAAAACATCCCTGTATTATCAACACTGTTTCCAGCACAAATCCAAAACATAGCCCCATACTAGCTACTATAAAGAAAATTAACTGTATCATCTCAGCCAAAACCAGTGCAGCAAAGAAAATACTTTATCTTGTTTGACCTTTATTCAGTTCCAGGAATTTGAATGTTACCTTGCAAATAAACAGGATCACATCAGAAAATATATGGTTATATTATATATCTTCGGGGGGGGGGAGGTTAGAACCCAAAACTTCATAAGTATTAGGTTTGTGTAATCCTGCCCAGAAGATCAGTATCAAGCATATAGCCAGATCCCATTAGTCCTTCAAGTACTGCATATGCAGGCACTACGATTGCTCAGAGGTCCATAAGCAAAGTGGGCACCAGGATCAAGAGGAGCTGGGGGAGCTACTGGCAGCTGACCAGGCAGCAGGCACCATTCTAGACCTCAAGCCACATTTTACAATTCAGTCCAAGGACAGAATCTAACATTACCCACATAACTGTCTGAGAAAGCATCAAGGAGATAATAATTCACCAGGACCACAATCTAACACCAGAGATTAATACAAGATGCAAAGTTCAGTGCTCTATGTTTGCAAAGTCTCAGGACAGATGTATATACTAAATCTATCCATAAAAAAAAAAAGTTTGAGAGTACTGAAGAAACTAGGTTTTTGTACAACTACTGAAAATCACTGAAAGTAAACAGCCCAGTTCTCTTCATGCTTACCCTGGTAAAAGTCTTAAGCAGTGGTTACACAGGAGTAAAAAATGTAAGATTGTGAGAGGGGCATTAAGTCCAGAAGGCACAGCATTGACATAACTTTCATTACAGGATTTTCTCATCTTTTATACATTAAGTGGTTGAATAAAAGACATGGTAAATCAAAAATAAACTCTCAGTTCCTTTCTGCCAGCACTCAGATTTTGTTTTTCAGGACATTTGTTTAGTTGAGTTTTTTAGGGCAAAGTTCTTTCTAGGTTATGAAATTTCTTATAAAATAGACAGTCCGGTTCCTGGAGTGTTCTAATGTTGTCCTTTTTATGTTCCCATTTCTGATCAGCCCAAAGAAGTCCCTTTTTGAGGGCAATTTGCTGGAAGGGTCATTGGAAATAGTTTTGTTAAAATACTGTTCGTGAAAATTGTGTAGAAGCATTGAACTACAATTGCCTTGCCATGATATTGTAACACAGTATTTGAAAAATACTGTATTTTCAAAGTATTCACAGTATTTTTACATTTAAAAAGCTAAATTGTTACACTTAAAAAGCTAAAATATAAGTAATTTATGGATCATTTAAGTCTCCATAAATATTTACCTGCTTCATTCAAGCAGGTAACAGTATTGAAT
>NW_027328437.1:21963-40105 GCF_034638445.1 Ciconia boyciana
CCGTTGTTTACTTTGGCTATACCAAACATCTCACGTTCTAAGACAGTTTAAAGAAAATTTAACTCCACCAATAAATTTACTGTTGTGCTTGTGTGCTTGCAATTATCCACAAATATTCTCAACATTTTTCACATATGCAGTTTAGTACATTTAAAATTACAGCCACTTATCTCACTTATTATCACTGAAACATTTTTTCATATTAATGTCCAACAAGTCTTTGAGGCTTATTTTTTTACTCTTTCTACAGTACAGGTATTATAAAAATAAATATTTAATCCTTTTGTCCTTTTGCTCCTTTTTAGTCCTCACACATGGAAAATTCAATTTCAATATGAACTTTGCCCAAGAGAGGTCTGAAACATGAGCCTGAAATTGTTATTTTAAATTGAACTCAAGCAATTTCATCCTGTAAAAGCTCTTTGTAGACAAAATCCATTAATAGTACTATAGTGTGAAAAGCCTAGAATGGGGACTTTTTTGTGTTTTCTTTGCAAACTAATATTCTACTGGTGAATAAAGCAAAAGCAAGATCATCAGCCATACAAACAGGACAGCAATACAATTATATTTACTTTATCAATAGCAGCAAAAGGTAAATCTGAAAACATCTTTGTTTCTATTGAATATGCATCCATTTGACAAACTTTGATTACTACATACTTTCTTATTTTCTGTATACTCACCCTCCACTTGCTATACCCTGTATTTTCAGTTGCATTATAATGATGCCCAGGCATGTAGCATTGGAGGCAGTATGCTGTAGCTATGCTATCACATCCTATGAAGCAAGTGACATACTTGGGTGCCATAAGAGAGGAGGGGGGAGTAAGTCCACCTCTGATGCCCGAGTTCTTTGGTTTCATCAATAATACTAAAAGTGTATTCATGTTAAACTCAATTTAATCTTTGTCACTAGTGATACACCTTCATATTTATAATTTTTATGATCCTTGTTTGCACTGCCTTTTTCCTCTGAAGGCCTCATACGCTATCTTGTCTCTGTATAAGAGTTTCTGCATACATGCATTAGAAGATACTGTCTCTCCTGAAAAGATCGATAATCTAAATAGGGCGAGGATCCTGATACCTCTTCCCCCACTCTTTGAAAGTAGAACAGAAAGACTGTGTTTGCCAGAAGTCATAGAGAAAAGCCTGCGGGAGAGCCATGTCGTGGTTTAGCCCCAGCTGGCAACTAAGCACCACGCAGCCGCTCGCTCACTCCCCCCCGGTGGGATGGGGGAGAGAATCAGAAGAGCAAAAGTAAGAAAACTCGTGGGTTGAGATAAGAACAGTTTAATAATTGGAACAAAATAATAATAATAATAATGAATTATAATGAGAAGGAAAACAATGAGAGAGAGAGAGAGGAACAAAACCCAAGGGAGGGGAGAAAAAAAAAAATTATACAACCGCTCACCACCCGCCGACCGATGCCCAGCCAGTCCCTGAGCAGCGATTGCTACCCCCCGGCCAACTCCACCAGTTTATATACTGGGCATGATGTCATGTGGTATGGAATAGCCCTTTGGTCAGTTTGGATCAACTATCCTGGCTGTGCCCCCTCCCATTTCTTGGGCACCTGGCAGAGCATGGGGAGCTGAGGAAAAAAAGTCCTTGACCAATGTAAATACTGCTTAGCGACAGCCAAAACATCAGCGTGTTATCAATATTATTCTCATACTAAAATCCAAAGCACCGCACTATACCAGCTACTAGGAAGAAAATTAACTCTATCCCAGCCGAAACCAGGACAGTATCCACCCCTTATTCTATACCATCTACGTCATGCCCAGGTTCTACCCTTTCTAATATAATTAATCACCACCGCTTTTCCTATCTCTTGACATATATATATATATATGTACACACAATTATCATTCCCTTGGTCTATGAGTCATCCTTCTAAAATGTTTATTAAGTTCATTTAGTCCATGACTTTGGGCTCCATCTGTCATAATAGTCCTTCAGGGCAGGAGAGATGGTGTATGGTGCTGGATTGTTGCATGCTGAAGCCAGTTCTGGTTCCATCACCACTGCACTTTGCTTGCTTTCATCAAAGTTCATTCTTCATTAATCTGGGTGATCCTTATTGAAATACCATTGATATGGTGTATAGTAACCATAAAAGTGATGACACACAGTATTATATAGCAATTAACATCATACCATTTAGTTCATTGGCTATTCTCACCCAAAATCAAATCCTCTTGAGGTACACGTTGGACTTCCCCATCCTTTTGCATTACCCACCAAGTGCACCCGGGTCCTTGAGCAAAAGCAATCCCATGAATGGGCTTGCCTTTGCCTGAGGCAGGAGTAACCCAAACTGTCTTCCCCAGCATGTTTTTTATGTGTACTACAGGGACCTTATCCCCTTCTACAGTGTGTAAAAGGTTTGATTGGGCAGGGCCAGCTCGACTGACAGATCCACTAATGTTGACTAACCAGGTGGCCTTTGCTAAATGTGTATCCCAATGTTTAAATGTTTAAATGTTTAAATGCACCCATTGCTCGCAGTGTAGTCTTTAACAGTCCATTGTATCGTTCAATTTTCCTGGAGGCTGGTGCATGATAGGGGATGTGATATACCCACTCAATGCCATGCTCTTTGGCCCAGGTGTCTATGAGGTTGTTTCGAAAATGTGTTCCGTTGTCTGACTCAATTCTTTCTGGGGTGCCATGTTGCCACAGGACTTGCTTTTCAAGGCCCAGGATAGTGTTCTGGGCAGTGGCATGGGGCACAGGATATGTTTCCAGACATCCGGTGGTTGCTTCCACCATTGTAAGCACATGGCGCTTGCCTTGGTGGGTTTGTGGGAGCGTGATATAATCGATCTGCCAGGCCTCCCCATATTGATATTTCAGTCATCGCCCTCCATACCACAGAGACTTTAACCGCTAGGCTTGTTTAATTGCAGTGCATGTTTCACATTCATGGATAACCTGTGCAATAGTGTCCATGGTTAAGTCCACCCCTCGATCACAAGCCCATCTATATGTTGCATCTCTTCCTTGATGGCCTGAGGTGTCATGGGCCCACTGAGCTATAAATAATTCACCCTTATGCTGCCAGTCCAGATCCACCTGAGCCACTTCAATCTTAGCAGCCTGATCCACCTGCTGGTTGTTTTGATGTTCCTCAGTGGCCTGACTCTTGGGTACATGAGCATCTACGTGACGTACTTTTACAACCAGGATCTCTACCCGGGCAGCAATATTTTGCCACAATGCTGCATCCCAGATGGGTTTGCCTCTGCGCTGCCAGTTGCTCTGCTTCCATTGCTGTAACCACCCCCACAGGGCATTTGCCACCATCCATGAGTCAGTATAGAGATAGAGCACTGGCCTCTTTTCTCGTTCAGCAATGTCTAAAGACAGCTGAATGTCTTTTACTTCTGCAAATTGGCTCGATTCACCATCTCCTTCAGCAGTTTCTACCACTTGTCATATAGGACTCCATACAGCAGCTTTCCACCTCCGATGCTTTCCTACAATACAACAGGACCCATCAGTGAACAGGGCATATTGCTTCTCATTTTCTGGTAATTTATTGTACAGTGGGGCCTCCTCAGCACGCGTCACCTCCTCCTCTGGTGATATTCCGAAATCTTTGCCTTCTGGCCAGTCCATAATTACTTCCAAGATTCCTGGGTGATTGGGGTTTCCTATCCGAGCCCGTTGTGTAATCAGTGCAACCCACTTACTCCACGTAGCATCTCTTGCATGATGTGTAGAGGGGACCCTCCCTTTGAACATCCAGCCCAGCACCGGCAGTCGAGGTGCCAAAAGGAGCTGTGCTTCAGTACCAACCACTTCTGAAGCAGCTCGAACCCCTTCATATGCTGCCAATATCTCTTTCTCAGTTGGAGTATAGCGGGCCTCGGATCCTCTGTATCCCTGACTCCAAAACCCTAGGGGTCGACCTTGAGTCTCCCCTGGTGCTTTCTGCCAGAGGCTCCAGGTAGGGCCATTCTCTCCACCTGAATAAATATTACTGAATAAATATTACTGAATAAATATCTCTCCATTCTCTCCATTCTCTCCAGCGGGCCATTCTCTCCAGCGGGCCATTCTCTCCAGCTTTTACGTCTTGCCCTGCCCGGACTGGCCCAAGGGCTACTGCATGAACTATCTCCCGTTTAATTTGTTCAAAGGCTTGTTGTTGCTCAGGGCCCCATTTGAAATCGTTCTTCTTCCGGGTCACTTGGTAGAGAGGGCTTACGATCAGACTGTAATTTGGAATATGCATTCTCCAAAAACCCACAATGCCTAAGAAAGCTTGTGTTTCCTTTTTGCTAGTTGCTGGAGACATGGCTGTTATTTTGTTGATCACATCCATTGGGATCTGACGACGTCCATCTTGCCATTTTATTCCTAAAAACTGGATCTCCTGTGCAGGTCCCTTGACCTTACTTTGTTTTATGGCAAAACCAGCTTTCAGGAGGATTTGGTCTATTTTCTTCCCTTTCTCAAAAACTTCTTCTGCTGTATTGCCCCACACAATAATGTCATCAATGTATTGCAGATGTTCTGGAGCTTCACCCTGTTCCAGTGCCGTCTGGATCGGTCCATGGCAAATGGTAGGGCTGTGTTTCCACCCCTGGGGCAGTCGATTCCAGGGGTACTGGACGCCCCTCCAAGTGAAAGCAAACTGTGGCCTGCACTCTGCTGCCAAAGGGATTGAGAAGAACGCATTAGCAATATCAATTGTAGCATACCATTTGGCTGCTTTTGACTCCAGTTCATATTGAAGTTCCAGCATGTCTGGCACGGCAGCATTCAGCAGTGGCGTGACTTCATTCAGGCCACGATAGTCTGCTGTTAGTATCCACTCTCCATTAGACTTTCTCACTGTCCATATAGGACTGTTAAAAGGTGAACGAGTCTTGCTGATCACTCCTTGGCTCTCCAGTCGACGAATCAGCTCATGGATGGGAATCAGGGAGTCTCAGTTGGTGCGATATTGCCTCCGGTGCACCGTTGTGGTAGCAATTGGCACCTGTTGTTCTTCAACCCTCAGCAACCCCACAACAGAAGGGTCCTCCAAGAGACCAGGCAAGGTAGACAGCTGTTTAATTTCCTCCATCTCCAAGGCAGCTATACCAAAAGCCCACCAGTACCCTTTTGGGTCCTTGAAATACCTTCTTCTGAGGCAGTCTATGCCAAGGATGCACGGAGCCTCTGGGCCAGTCACAATGGGGGGCTTTTGCCACTCATTCCCAGTTAGGCTCACTCCGGCCTCCAATACAGTCAGCTGTTGGGATCCCCCTGTCACTCCAGAAATACAGATGGGTTCTGCCCCTGTATAGCTTGATGGCATTAGGGGACACTGTGCACTGGTGTCTACTAGAGCCTTATACTCCTGTGGGTCTGATGTGCCAGGCCATCGAATCCACACAGTCCAGTAAACCCGGTTGTCCCTTTCCTTCACCTGGCTGGAGGCAGGGCCCCCCTAATCCTGGTCATAATATTCATTACCCACTTCTTGTATATATGAGTCAGGAGTTTCTTCATTAAAATCAGAAGTAAGATCAGCCCTTCTACTCTGTCTGGGGAACTGTCCACTGGAAACCGGAGCAGCAATTTTCCTGGAAGAACCCCCTTTGGGGATTGTTTTTCCTTGCAACTCACGTACCCGCGCCTCTAGGGTTGAGGTAGGTTTTCCATCCCACTTCCTCATGTCCTCTCCATGGTCACGCAGGTAAAACCATAGGGTGCCCCGTGGTGTGTACCCTCTATATCCTCTCTCTTGAGCAGAAGAACGCTGACTCCTAATAGCTGAGACACTGGTCCGTATAGGTGGGGAGTAGGACATATCTTCTTTGAACCGTTGGAACTCCTGGGACAGTTTCTCCACAGCTGAGACAAGGGAGGAAGAGATACTTTCTTCGTATTCCCGGAGGTTACTAGCAGCTTCATTCACTGTTGGACCGTCTCCATCTTTCCAGGTCAGTATTGCCAATGAGTTGGCACACGACGGTGGTGCATTTCGTACCAACTTCCGCCACATAGGTCTTGTGCACTGGACCTCATCTGGATCTGTGGGTGACTGCACGTTGTCCAGGTCACCATAAATCATGTCCAGCACAGCTAATTCCCTCAGGTACGGGATACCTTTCTCCATGGTGGTCCATTTCCCAGGGCGATATACAACATCTTCCTTGAAGGGATATCTTTCCTTCATAGCTGACAGGAGTCCCCTCCAGAGACTGAGGGCTGGTTCCCCTTTTCCAATTGCTTTGTCAATGCCCCCTTCCCTAGAAATAGATCCCAGCTGCTTGGCTTCCTTACCCTCTAATTCCAGGCTACTGGCCCCACTATCCCAGCATCGGAGAAGCCAGGTGACAATGTGCTCCCCTGGACGATGGCTGAAATCTTTTCGCATATCTCGCAGCTCACTCAGGGATAGGGATCGGGTGGTTTCTGTCTCATTTACAAGTTCTTCCTCTTCCTCTCCCTGTGATGGCCCTGCTCTTTCATCTTCCCTTTCTAAATGAGCTGACTTTTGCTTCCAGGATTTCTTTTTATGTATAGGGGCGACTGATACTGACACGGGTTCGTTCCCTGTTTGAACCGCAATGCTTGTAATGGAGTTGTCCGGAGCAGCTGCAGCCGCAGTGCCTGTTGCAGGCGGGGCTGGAGCAGCCGCAGTGCCTGTCGCAGGGGTAATCGGAGCAGCCGCAGTGCTGTCATTTTGTCACCAGATCCTTGAGGGTTCTGAATAGTGTTGAACAGGGCTCGGTAGGCATGGGCCAGACCCCAGCACATTGCAGTGATTTGTGTCTCCCTAGAATTGCCAGGGTGACAGCATACTTTTTCCAAATAGTCTACTAATTTTTCAGGATTCTGCACTTTTTTTGGGGTGAAGTTCCAAAACACTGGAAGTGCCCACCGTCCTAGGCATGTGCCCATGCTATCCCACACACCCTGCCACTCATAACTATCCAGCCTTGGGGCAGATCTCTGAATGATATTCTTAAATTGCTTACTAACCTTGGACAAGATCGAAACAATATTCCCAAACAATACCAATAGAAGTATCTGAACTACCCAAGGTTGTTCAAAATACTGAAAAGTTATTGTAATGAAGGAGGAAGCATTGTAGAAGAAAGTAGTGAAGGTACAATTCTGCATTTCCTCCATAAAAAACCTCTCAGAGGAAGAGGTATAATTGCGAATTGTCTCCATAAGATGATACCCGACATACAATAACGGTTTCAGTACAGCACTTAGATACCAAAATAAACCCAAGGTCACTGTTTTAATAACAAATCTCACAGGCAAAACATCACCAATTAAAGCAGAGCACAGCAAACTGCAAAAACCAACACCGATCTTTAACATGTACAGCAAAAAAATGAGCATGGTGCAGATCAGGTAAACCAATGCTAGGAACAGATGGATCAATATCACGTCCCACAACTACTAACAGATCTGAATTCCTTAATACACTCTGGTTAATCTGTTATTATCTCAAACCCTTCGTGCCCCACGTTGGGCGCCAAAAAGGACTGTCGTGGTTTAGCCCCAGCTGGCAACTAAGCACCACGCAGCCGCTCGCTCACTCCCCCCTGGTGGGATGGGGGAGAGAATCGGAAGAGCAAAAGTAAGAAAACTCGTGGGTTGAGATAAGAACAGTTTAATAATTGGAACAAAATAATAATAATAATAATAATGAATTATAATGAGAAGGAAAACAACGAGAGAGAGAGAGGAACAAAACCCAAGGGAGGGGAAAAAAAAAAAAATTATACAACCGCTCACCACCCGCCGACCGATGCCCAGCCAGTCCCCGAGCAGCGATCGCTACCCCCCAGCCAACTCCCCCAGTTTATGTACTGGGCATGACATCATATGGTATGGAATAGCCCTTTGGTCAGTTTGGATCAACTATCCTGGCTGTGCCCCCTCCCATTTCTTGGGCACCTGGCAGAGCATGGGGAGCTGAGGAAAAAAAGTCCTTGACCAATGTAAATACCGCTTAGCAACAGCCAAAACATCAGCATGTTATCAATATTATTCTCATACTAAAGTCCAAAGCACCGCACTATACCAGCTACTAGGAAGAAAATTAACTCTGTCCCAGCCGAAACCAGGACAAGCCAAGAACCAAGACTGAATTTCTTACCTTTCAAATCAGTGCCCTAACCACAAGTGCAACCATGTTTTCTTGCTAATGTCTTGGCAGCTCAATTATAAACCTACTTTCTGAATAATAAAACCACTTAGAGACAATCGTCTGAACAGCACAAACCAGGTAACACTGCAGACATGCTAGGGAGTAGACTTACGCAGCCGAGAAGCTCAGCTGCATTACAGTGTATTGGGTTTGTGTGGCAAGGTTTTGGTAGCAGGGGGGCTACAGGGGTGTCTTCTGTGAGAAGATGCCAGAAGCTTCCCCTATGTCCCATAGAGCCAGTGCCAGCTGGCTCCAAGACGGACCTGTTGCTGGCCAAGGCTGAGCCAATCAGCGATGGTGGTAGCACCTCTGTGATAACAGATTTAAGAAGGGGAAAAAAAACCTGCACAACTGCAGCCAGAAAGAGGAGTGAGAACATGTGAGAGAAACAACTCTGCAGACACCAAGGTCAGTGAAGAAGGAGGGGGAGGAGGTGCTCCAGGCGCCAGAGCAGAGATTCCTCTGCAGCCTGTGGTGAAGACCATGGTGAGGCAGGCTGTCCCCCTGCAGCCTATGGAGGTTAACAGTGGAGCAGATATCCACCTGCAGCCTGTGGAGGACCCCACGCCAGAGCAGGTGGATGTGCCCAAAGGAGGCTGTGACCCCATGGGAAGCCCACACTGGAGCAGGCTCCTGGCAGGACCTGTGGACCCATGGAGAGAGGAGCCCGTGCTGGAGCAGGTTTGCTGGCAGGACTTGTGACCCCATGGGGGACCCATGCTGGAGCAGTCTGTTCCTGAAGGACTGCACCCCATGGAAAGGACCCATGCTGGAGCAGTTAATGAAGAAATGTAGCCTGTGGGAAGGACTCATGTTGGAGAAGTTCATGGAGGACTGTCTCCCATGGGAGGGACTCCACGCTGGAGCAGGGGAAGAGTGTGAGGAGTCCTCCCCCTGAGGAGGAAGGAGCAGCAGAAACAATGTGTGATGAACTGACCGCAACCCCCATTCCCTGTTCCCCTGCGATGCTCGGGGAGGGGAGGAGGTAGAGAATCTGGGAGTGAAGTTGAGCCTGGGAAGAAGGGAGGGGTGGGGGGAAGGTGTTTTAAGATTTGTTTTTATTTTCTCATTACCCTACTCTGATTTTGATTGGCAATAAATTAAACTAATTTCCCCAGGTCGAGTCTGTTTTGCCTGTGACAGTAATTGCTGAATGATCTCCCTGTCCTTATCTCGATCCACGAGCCTTTCGTTATATTGTCTCTCCCCTGTCCTGCTGAGGAGGGGAGTGATAGATCAGCTTTGGTGGGCACCTGGCATCCAGCCAGGGTCAACCCACCACATACAGTCCAGAGTATAGGAATAAATACGACAGAAGAGTGGCAGATCTTGGCATACAGGGGGGTTTCCTGAGGTAGGGAAACGCCAGGGTAGTGGAGAGACCTGCCAGGAGCCTGCAGCTCTCGCGGGAGATGCTGAGGAGGCCTGGGCGTTGCCAGAGCAACTGTGGCCATACCCACACCTATAAAAAAGCAGCCTGGGGAGCGCTAGCAACTAGAGTGTGGTGCGGAAGGGTGTGCAGGAAGGGTGTAGTCACCCTACCAGCTCAAGAGGTGAGTTCAATTGGTGGTTGTAACCCTCCCAGAAGGAGCTTAGCTATGGTATCCACCCAGCAGAAAGCTATTTCCTCTGCACTTGCCAGAATGGATGTGGCAACCCAGACAGAGCTCCCATGAAAACATGCAGCCACCCAGGTCTCAGGCTGCAGGGAGTGCCTGGACCTCTCACTGTTCACAGATGGCAGCCATGAGGACAGCTGTGTGAGGATGATTTGCTCTGCGTGGTGGCAGAGCTACAGGAGGAGGTAGAAAGGTTAAGGAGCATCAGGGAGGCTGAGAAAGAGATAGACTGGTAGAACCATGCTCTGCCCTCCCTAAGACAGAAACAGGAACAGCCACCAGAAAAAAAACCAAAAAACAACAAGATCAAGGGGATCCTGTATCCTCCCCCTGCCAGGCAGAAGGCAGTAGCTTAAAGGAAAGGAGTGAATGGAGGCAAGTCCATGCTCAGGGTGGCAGGCAAACCCCCTCCTTGCCCACCTTGCCTTCCCAGGTGCCTCTGTACAACAGATATGAGGCTCTGGATGTGGAAGGCCAGTCAATGGATGATGTGGATGATGGTCCATCTACACCAGAGGTGTTGCCAAGGTCAGAAAGGCCTACCCCGTGGTATCATGACCACCTCGATGAGGAAGAAAAGATGGGTTATAGTTGTAGGTGAGTCCCTTCTGAGTGGAACAGAGGGTCTAATATGCTGGACAGACCCTCCTCTTAGGGAAGTCTGCTGCTTCCCTGGGGCCCAGGTTAAGGACATCACTAGGAAACTTCCTAGCCTAGTACGGCCCTCAGACTATTACCCGTTATTGCTCTTCCATGTGGGTGGCGATGAAGCCGCAACGCGTAGTCCAAGGGCGATCAAAAGAGACTTCAGGGCCTTGGGACAGTGGGTAAGGGAATCTGGAGCATAGGTATTTTTTTCCTCTAGCCTTCCAGTTGTGGACAGCAACATTGGAAGAAACAGACGGACCCAGTCTATTAATACATGGCTCTGTGGCTGGTGTGACTGCCAGAATTTGGGGTTTTTCGATAATGGGATGGTCTACATGGCACCAGGCCTGCTGGTGTCAGATGGGATTCACCTTTCTCAAAGGGGGAAGAGGGCCGTTGCTCACGAGCTAGCGGGGCTGATTGACAGAGCTTTAAACTAGACTTGAAGGGGGAGGGGGATAATATCAGGCTTGCCCGTGAGAAGCTGTGGGACGGCACGCCAAGGTTAGAGGGACGGGGTGCTAGTTAGGGCCCTCAGCCTGTTGCTCTGAGACGTGCTGGGTACACTGGAGCACACTTGAAGTCTTACGGAGACGAGCCAGGGGCTCCTGAGGTAATAGGAGACAACAGGGAAACACCAGTGAAATACCTCAAAGCACATAAGGGGTGTTCCTCTAAGAAGGTGACACGGCCAACAGCCCAGCTGAAGTGCCTCTACACCAATGCACGCAGCATGGGCAACAAACAGGAGGAGTTGGAAGCCACTGTACTGCTAGAAAGCTACGACCTAGTTGTCATTACTGAAACTTGGTGGGACGAATCCCGTGACTGGAGTGTGGCTATCGATGGCTACAGGCTGTTCAGAAGGGACAGGTGGGGAAGGAGGGGCAGAGGGGTTGCCCTCTATGTCAAGAAATGGATACAGTGTGTAGCACTGTCCCTGAAGAATGGCCACGAGCAGGTTGAAAGCTTATGGGTAAGAATTAGAGACCGAGGCAACAAAGGGAACCTTGTGGTTGGTGTTTACTACAGGCTGCCCGATCAAGGAGAGCCTATCAATGAAGCCTCCTTACTCCAGCTACAGGAGGCATCGCGCTCACAGGCTCTCATCCTGCTGGGAGACTTCAACCACCCCGACATCTGCTGGAAAAGTAGTATGGCGAGCTGTAGGCAATCCAGGAGACTCCTGGAGTGCATTGAGGATAAATTCTTAAGCCAGGTAATAAACAGCCCTACCAGAGGGGATGCAATACTGGACCTGATGGTCACCAACGCAAGTGAGCTCATCAGTGACGTCAAGACTGGAGGCAGCCTGGGCTGCAGTGATCATGCACTGGTGGAGTTCGCGGTCCTGAGGGATACGGGTCAGGCGAACAGTGAAGTCAGGACCCTGAATTTTAGGAAAGCAAATTTCCAGCCCTTCAAGGAGTTAGTCAATAGGACCCCCTGGGAAACTGCCCTCAGGGACAAGGGAGCAGAACAGAGCTGGCAGATCTTTAAGGATGCTTTCCATAGAGCGCAAGAGCTCTCGATCCCCAGGTGTAAGAAATCAGGCAAGGACAGCAAGAGACCAGCATGGATGAGTCAAGACCTGCTGGTCAAACTAAAGGGCAAGAAGGAAATGCACAGGCAGTGGAAGCAGGGACAGGTAACCTGGGAAGAGTATAGGGACACTGCCCGGTTGTGTAGGGATGGGGTCAGGAAGGCCAAGGCGAGGCTGGAGCTGAACTTGGCAAGGGATGCAAAGAATAATAAGGGCTTCTACAGGTATGTCAGCCGGAAAAGGAAGGTCAAAGAAAGCGTACCCTCCCTGATGAACACGACTGGCAAACTGGTAACAACAGACGAGGAGAAGGCTGAGATACTCAACAACTTCTTTGCCTCAGTCTTCACTGGCAACCTCTCTTCCCACACCTCTTGAGTGGACGGACTTTAAGGCAGGGACTGGGGGAGCAAAGCCCCTCCCACTGTAAGGGAAGATCAGGTTCGAGACCACCTGAGGAACCTGAACATACATAAGTCTATGGGACCTGACGAGGTGCATCCCAGAGTTCTGAGGGAATTGGCTGATGTAGTTGCCAAGCTGATATTTGAAAAGTCGTGGCAGTCAGGTGAAGTCCCCAGTGACTGGAAAAAGGGAAACATTGCACCCATTTTTAAAAAGGGTAGAAAGGAGGACCCTGGGAACGACCGACCTGTCAGCCTCACCTCTGTGCCTGGGAAGACCGTGGAACAGATCCTCCTAGAAGCTATGTTAAGGCACATGATGGAGGACAGGGAGGTGATTCGAGACAGCCGGCATGGCTTCACCAAGGGCAAGTCCTGCCTGACCAACCTAGTGGCCTTCTATGATGGAGCAGCTATATCAGTGGACAAGGGAAGAGCTACAGATGTCATCTATCTGGACTTCTGTAAGGCCTTTGACACGGTCCCCCACAACATCCTTCTCTCTAAATTGGAGAGAGATAGATCTGATGGATGGACTATTCGGTGGATGAGGAATTAGCTGGATGGTCACATCCAGAAAGTAGTGGTCAATGTCTCAATGTCCAGATGGAGATCAGTGATGACTGGTGTCCCTCAGGGGTCTGTACTGGGACCAGTACTGTTTAATATCTTCATCAATGACTCCAAAACCCTAAGGGTCGACCTTGAGTCTCCCCTGGTGCTTTCTGCCAGAGGCTCCAGGTAGGGCCATTCTCCCCGGCTGCAGTGTAGAGCATATTCTAAACATCTTGCCCTGCCCGGACTGGCCCAAGGGCTACTGCATGAACTATCTCCCGTTTAATTTGTTCAAAGGCTTGTCGTTGCTCAGGGCCCCATTTGAAATAGTTCTTCTTCCGGGTCACTTGGTAGAGAGGGCTTACGATCAGACTGTAATTTGGAATATGCATTCTCCAAAAACCCACAATGCCTAAGAAAGCTTGTGTTTCCTTTTTGCTAGTTGCTGGAGACATGGCTGTTATTTTGTTGATCACATCCATTGGGATCTGACGACGTCCATCTTGCCATTTTATTCCTAAAAACTGGATCTCCCGTGCAGGTCCCTTGACCTTACTTTGTTTTATGGCAAAACCAGCTTTCAGGAGGATTTGGACTATTTTCTTCCCTTTCTCAAAAACTTCTTCTGCTGTATTGCCCCACACAATAATGTCATCAATGTATTGCAGATGTTCTGGAGCTTCACCCTGTTCCAGTGCCGTCTGGATCGGTCCATGGCAAATGGTAGGGCTGTGTTTCCACCTGTGGGGAAATCGATTCCAAGTGTACTGAACGCCCCTCCAAGTGAAAGCAAACTGTGGCCTGCACTCTGCTGCCAAAGGGATTGAGAAGAACGCATTAGCTATATCAATTGTAGCATACCATTTGGCTGCTTTTGACTCCAGTTCGTATTGAAGTTCCAGCATGTCCGGCACAGCAGCATTCAGCGGTGGCATGACTTCATTCAGGCCACGATAGTCTGCTGTTAGTATCCACTCTCCATTAGACTTTCTCACTGGCCATATAGGACTGTTAAAAGGTGAACGAGTCTTGCTGATCACTCCTTGGCTCTCCAGTCAACGAATCAGCTTATGGATGGGAATCAGGGAGTCTTGGTTGGTACGATATTGCCACCTGTGCACCGTTGTGGTAGCAATTGGCACCTGTTGTTCTTCAACCCTCAGCAACCCCACAACAGAAGGGTCCTCCAAGAGACCGGGCAAGGTGGAGAGCTGTGTAATTTCCTCCATCTCCAAGGCAGCTATACCAAAAGCCCACTGGTACCCTTTTGGGTCCTTGAAATACCCTCTCCTGAGGTAGTCTATGCCAAGAATGCATGGAGCCTCTGGGCCAGTCACAATGGGGTGCTTTTGCCACTTATTCCCAATTAGGCTCACTTCAGCCTCCAATACAGTCAGCTGTTGGGATCCCCCTGTCACTCCAGAAATACAGATGGGTTCTGCCCCTGTATAGCTTGATGGCATTAGGGGACACTGTGCACTGGTGTCTACTAGAGCCTTATACTCCTGTGGGTCTGATGTGCCAGGCCATTGGATTCACACAGTCCAGTAAACCCAGTTGTCCCTTTCCTCCACCTGGCCGTAGGCAGGGCCCCCCTAGTCCTGGTCATAGTATTCATTACCCACTTCTTGTATATACGAGTCAGGAGTTTCTTCATTAAAATCAGGAGTAAGATCAGCCCTTTTACTCTGTCTGGGGAACTGTCCACTGGAAACCGGAGCAGTAATTTTCCTGGAAGGAAATTTCCTGGAAGAAAAATCCCCTTTGGGGATTGTTTTTCCTTGCATCTCACGTACCCGTGCCTCTAGGGTCGAGGTAGATTTTCCATCCCACTTCCTTATGTCCTCTCTGTGGTCACGCAGGTAAAACCATAGGGTGCCCCGTGGTGCATACCCTCTATATCCTCTCTCTTGAGCAGAGGGATGCTTATTCCTAATGGCTGAGACACTGGTCCGTACAGGTGGAAAGTAGGACCTATCCTCTTTGAGTTGCTGGACCAGTTTCTCCACAGCCGAGACAAGGGAGGAAGAGATACTTTCTTCGTATTCCCAGAGCTGGCTAGCCACTTCATCTACTGTTCCACTTCATCTTTCCAGGTCATTACTGCCAATGAGTTGGCATACGACCCTGGTGCACTCCGAACCAACTTCAGCCACGAGTTGTGTGCACTGGACTTCATCTGGATCTTTGGGTAACTGCTCGTTGTCCAGGTCACAATAAACCACCTCCAGCATGGCTAATTCCCTCAGGTACTGGATACCTCTTTCCATGGTGGTCCACTTGCCTGGGCGATATAAAGGGATATCTTTCCTTCATAGCTGACAGGAGTCGCCTCCAGAGGCTGAGGGCTGGTGCCCCTTTTCCAATCGCTTTGTCAATGCCCCCTTCCCTAGAAAGGGATCCCAGCTGTTTAGCTTCCTTACCCTCTAATTCCAGGCTACTGGCCCTGTTATCCCAGCATCGGAGCAGCCAGGTGACAATGTGCTCACCTGGACGACAGCTGAAATCTTTTCGCATATCTTGCAGCTCACTCAGGGATAGGGATCGGGTGGTTTCCATCTCGTTTATGATTTCTGCCTCTTCCTCCTCCTCTTCTCATGATCACAGAATCACAGAATCGTATAGGTTGGAGAAGACCCTTAAGATCATCGAGTCCAACCGTAAACCTAACACTACCGAGACCGCCACTATACCATGTCCCTAAGCACCTCATCCAAATGTCTTTTAAATACCTCCAGGGATGGTGACTCAAGCACTTCCCTGGGCAGCCTGTTCCAATGCTTGATAACCCTTTCAGTGAAGTAAAATTTCCTAATATCCAGTCTAAACCTCCCCTGGCACAACTTGAGGCCATTTCCTCTTGTCCTATGGATTGTTACCTGGGAGAAGAGACCCACCCCCACCTCTCTACAACCTCCTTTCAGGTAGTTGTAGAGAGCAATAAGGTCTCCCCTCAGCCTCCTTTTCTCCAGGCTAAACAACCCCAGTTCCCTCAGCCGCTCCTCATAAGACTTCTGCTCTAGACTCTTCACCAGCTTCGTTGCCCTTCTCTGGACACGCTCCAGCACCTCAATGTCTCTCTTGTAGTGAGGGGCCCAAAACGGAACACAGTATTTGAGGTGCAGCCTCACCAGTGCCGAGTACAGGGGGACAATCACTTCCCTAGTCCTACTGGCCACACTATTTCTGATACAAGCCAGGATGCCATTGGCTTTCTTGGCCACCTGGGCACACTGCTGGCTCATATTCAGGCGGCTGTCAACCAACACCCCCAGGTCCTTTTCTGCTGTGCAGCTTTCCAGCCACTCTTCCCCAAGCCTGTAGCGTTGCATGGGGTTGTTGTGGCCCAAGTGCAGGACCTTGCACTTAGCCTTGTTGAACCCCATACAATTGGCCTCGGCCCATTAATCCAGCCTGTCCAGGTTCCTCTGTAGAGCCTTCCTACCCTGCTTTTTCATCCTCCCTTTCTAAACAAGCTGACGTTCGCTTCCAAGATTTCTTTTTGTTTATAGGGGCGACTGATACTGGCACAGGTTGGTTCCCTGGTTCAGCCACAGTATCTGTCGCCAGGGCTGGAGTAGCCGCACTACCTGTTGGGGGGGGGGCTGGAGTAGCCACAGTGCCTGTCGCTTTGTTGTCCGATCCAGAAACCTCTTTCCCTTGAGGGCCCCAGCACATTGCAGTGATTTGTGTCTCCCTAGAATTGCCAGGGTGACAGCATACTTTTCCCAAATATTCTACTAATTTTTCAGGATTCTGCACTTGTTCAGGGGTGAAGTTCCAAAACATTGGAGGTGCCCACCGTCCTAGGCATTTGCCCATGCTATCATCCCACACACCCTGCCACTCATAACTGTCCAGCCTCAGGGCAGATCTCTGGATGATATTCCTAAATTGCTTACTAACCTTAGACAAAACCGAAACAATATTCCCAAGCAATATCAGTAGAAGTATCTCAACTACCCAAGGATGTTCAAGATACTGAAAAGTTATGGTAATGAAGGAGGAAACATCATAGAAGAAGGTAGCGAAGGTGCCATTCTGTATTTCCTCCATAAAAAACCTCTCAGAGGAAGAAGTATAATGGTTAATTGTCTCCACGAGGTGGTACCCGAAGGACAGTAATGGCTTCAGTACAAAACTCGGATATCAAATTAAGCTCAAGGCCAGTGTTTTAATAACAAATCTCCCAGGCAAAACATCACTAATCACTGCAGAGCACAGCAAACTGCAAAAACCAACACCAATCTTTAACACGTACAGCAAAAAAATGAGCATGGTGCAGATCAGGTAAACCAATATCAAGAACAAATGGATCAATATCGTGACCTGCAACTATGAACAGATCTAAATTCCTTAATACGCTCTGGTTAATCTGTTATTATCTCAAACCCTTCGAGCCCCACGTTGGGCGCCAAAAAGGACTGTCGTGGTTTAGCTTCAGTCGGCAACCAAGCACCACGCAGCCGCTCGCTCACCCACCCTCCCTCCTCCCGGTGGGATGGGGGAGAGAATCGGAAGAGCAAAAGTAAGAAAACTTGTGGGTTGAGATAAGAACAGTTTAATAATTAAAAAATATGATAATAATAATAATAATAATACATTTTTAATGAAATGGAAAACAACAAGTGAGAGAGAGAGAGGAAAAAAACGCAGGGAAAAAAACCCAAGTGATGCAACCGCTCACCACCCGCTGACTGACGCCCATCCCATCCCTGAGCAGCGATCGCTGACCCCGGCCAACTCCCCCCAGCTTATATACTGAGCATGACATCATATGGTATGGAATAGCCCTTTGGCCAGTTTGGGTCAACTATCCTGGCTGTGCCCCCTCCCAGTTTCTTGTGCGCCCGGCAGAGCATGGGAAGCTGAAAAGTCCTTGACCAGTGTAAACATTACTTAGCAACAGCCAAAACATCGGTGTGCTATCAATATTATTCTCATACTAAATCCAAAACACAGCACTATACCAGCTGCTAGGAAGAAAATTATCCCAGCCAAAACCAGGACAAGGATACAAATCTGTCCTGTGTATCAGGCTTTTGCGGCTTGCTGGAGCATGAGTGTTTTGGAGTTAGAAAACTGTGGCCTGTCTTATACTGCAGGTCCATTTCCCTTATCGATTGTTAAAACTAAGAAACTGTTCCTAAGTAAAGAAATTATTTATTCTTTGTATTTATTAGTTCTGTGC
>NW_027328437.1:40128-50000 GCF_034638445.1 Ciconia boyciana
AAAACACTTTAGTGAGAGTCAAAAGACCCTATAAAGCACGCTTTGGACTTGCTCCCATAGCTGAAATCTATACAGCTACTACATAGAATACCTAAGTCTTAATGAGCTTTTAGAAAAACCCAACTATTCTGACCTATTTTCCTGATCTGAGATTCAGTTAGACTGAGAGGTCTCTCAAGGTCTTTTAAGTGACAATTCCCTTCATTCCTTTGTGGGCCAACTACTTGCCAGTTTTTCCCATCCTCAAGACTATGTGGAGGATGCTCAATGGAAAAATGCAGTTTATTCCTAACCAAGAATTCTACAAGATGGACTCAGAATATTCACATCCTTGTCTTGCTTTTCCCCACCTTTGGAGATTTAATTGCATGTAGAATAGATGAAAGATATGCACTGAAGTGGCTGAATCATATAATCATAGAATAGTTTGGGTTGGAAGGGACCTTTAAAGGTCATCTAGTCCAACCCCCCTGCAATGAGCAGGGACATCTTCAACTAGATCAGGTTGCTCAGAGCCCCGTCCAACCTGACCTTGAATGTTTCCAGGGATGGGGCATCTACCACCTCTCTGGGCAACCAGTTCCAGTGTTTCACCACCCTCATTGTAAAAAATTTCTTCTTTATATCTAGTCTAAATCTACCCTCTTTTAGTTTAAAACCATTACCCTTTGTCCTATCGCAACAGGCCCTACTAAAAAGTCTGTCCCCATCTTTCTTATAAGCCCCCTTTAAGTATTGAGAGGCAGCAATAAAGTCTCCCCGGAGCCTTCTCTTCTCCAGGCTGAACAACCCCAACTCTCTCAGCCTTTCCTCATAGGAGAGGTGCTCCAGCCCTCTGATCATCTTTGTGGCCCTCCTCTGGACCCGCTCCAGCAGGTCCATGTCTTTCCTGTACTGAGGACTCCAGAGCTGGACGCAGTACTCCAGGTGGGGTCTCACCAGAGCGGAGGAGAGGGGCAGAATTACTTCCCTCAACCTGCTGGTCACGCTTCTTTTGATGCAGCCCAGGATATGGTTGGCTTTCTGGGCTGTGAGCGCACATTGTCAGCTCATGTCCAGCTTTTCATCCACCAGTACCCCCAAGTCCTTCTCCTCAGGGCTGCTCTCAATCCCTTCATCCCCCAGCCTGTATTGATACTGGGGGTTGCCCTGACCCAGGTGCAGGACCTTGCACTTGGCCTTGTTGAACCTCATGAGGTTCACATGGGCCCACTTCTCAACCTTGTCCCTCTGGATGGCATCCCTTCCCTCCAGCATGTCAACCGCACCACTCAGCTTGGTGTCATCTGCAAATTTGCTGAGGGTGCACTCGATCCCACTATGTCATTGATGAAGATATTAAACAGTACTGGTCCCAATACGGACCCCTGAGGGACAACTCAGGGGCAATATCCTGGACTGAGAATCTATGCAACTTTTGGAGAGGGACTGAAGGGGTGGAGGAGGACAGCAAGGAAAGAAACAAGATTAAAAAAGATTCAGAGGCAGACACTATTCAAAACCACATTCAAGGACATAGCCATAGTACATGGCTAGATATTAACTGGCTGATGAATAAGTTCATTGCTCCATAGTGTCTGTTAAGAAATCATATTTTATTCCTGCCAGAAATTATTTACCTCCCACAAAGATATTTTTCCTTTAAGTTTTTCCTCACTTTATAATCACTGAAATAAGAAGGGATGAAAGAAAAAAAGTAGGAACTTTCCCTTGTTGAGGTGGCTGGCAATATCTCTAAAACCAAAAAAGTTAAATGCTCAGAAACCTTGGAGGAACTGAGAATCTGAACCTGAATTTTTCAGATGGAAGTTCCCTAACCAAAACCCAAATCTGAATGCTTCTTGAATTTTGCACACTTGAAAACCTACTTTGAATATTTAATAATGTGTTTGAGGATCACTTCAAGTTAGATGTGCAGAAATATCATGGTGCTCAGCTGTGTTGTGCATTAAACAAGATGCTAGAGGGAATAATTTTCTATAAAGGCAGGTAAATTTCTGTATGTCTTACATTAGGCAATTTTCTCCCTCATTAGCAAAACCCACTTTACAGAGCAAAATAATGCCTGTCCAACACATAGTTGTATCATTTTAGGTAACTCCTGCTCTTAAAATTGAAAGATAAAAATTACAAAAGTGACCTAATATTTGCAACTAACTACAAACACATTCATTATAGATTTTAAAACCTGATATTTGCTCTATAAAGTCATAGTGCCAGTGCTGAAGTTAGTACTGGAAAACTAGATACTTTGGCATGTATTTGTAAGAGACATTGCTAAATCAAAACAGCTCCAGCCAAACTTGGACGCTGCATTAAACGGCATTTTGATGTGCTCAAGCTGGCATAAGAAGAAATTTTTTTGTCCGCTTCCAATATTAGCTGGGGGAAATGAAAACTGTATGCTAAATGCAAAAATCTTTGCCCTAGCAGACAGACATGCTCTTTTAACTCTTCTTGCCCTGCTCCTTTCCCTGTGTAAAGCAGCCAGATGTCAGAGGGGCACAAGCTGCCCTCCCATTGTGTGACAGCAATCTTTCCACAAAGGGAATGAGGCAATAATTTTATTATGAGCTGAAATGTGTTGTGTCGCGGGATAAGGTGCATTACCATGCAGGTGGAAGGGCACCAGAGGTGGCCACGGGGCTCCAGGACACACAGCAGGGAAGGAGAGCAGCTGTTCCTCGGGGCTGGGCCACAGGCAGAAAAAAAGTAGGTCAGTCTGATCCACCAGTGAAAATCTGATTTCAAATCAGGCAAGTTGAAGTTGAGCAGATTTGCAGGTCAGAATGGAGTTTGCCCAGCTTATGGGAACCGCTGGTCAAAATGGTGCCAGAAAGGCAATTTTTCCCCGCTGAAACTGGCATTCCTTTCCCCGTGGGGAGTGGCAGCTGGAAACAGGATGCTGGACAGGGCAGCCAGGGCAGGGAGGTAGCGGAGTCCTGCAGAGACGTCTGGCGGGTGCCTTTGGCACATGCGCTCACACCAACCTGGCTGACGTGTCAAAGTGTTTCTGAGCCATTTACAGAGCTGGTCCAAGCTGTTTGAAGAGAAGCAGAGTGTGGCTGCATCGCCTCCACAAACAAGAGCTAATACAGTTGCCTGTTTCTTTAGCACAGAACTAATAAATACAAAGAATAAATAATTTCTTTACTTAGGAACAGTTTCTTAGTTTTAACAATCGATAAGGGAAATGGACCTGCAGTATAAGACAGGCCACAGTTTTCTAACTCCAAAACACTCATGCTCCAGCAAGCCGCAAAAGCCTGATACACAGGACAGATTTGTATCCTTGTCCTGGTTTTGGCTGGGATAATTTTCTTCCTAGCAGCTGGTATAGTGCTGTGTTTTGGATTTAGTATGAGAATAATATTGATAGCACACCGATGTTTTGGCTGTTGCTAAGTAATGTTTACACTGGTCAAGGACTTTTCAGCTTCCCATGCTCTGCCGGGCGCACAAGAAACTGGGAGGGGGCACAGCCAGGATAGTTGACCCAAACTGGCCAAAGGGCTATTCCATACCATATGATGTCATGCTCAGTATATAAGCTGGGGGGAGTTGGCCGGGGTCAGCGATCGCTGCTCAGGGATGGGATGGGCGTCAGTCAGCGGGTGGTGAGCGGTTGCATCACTTGGGTTTTTTTCCCTGCGTTTTGTTCCTCTCTCTCTCTCACTTGTTGTTTTCCATTTCATTAAAAATGTATTATTATTATTATTATTATCATATTTTTTAATTATTAAACTGTTCTTATCTCAACCCACAAGTTTTCTTACTTTTGCTCTTCCGATTCTCTCCCCCATCCCACCGGGAGGAGGGAGGGTGGGTGTGACGGCTGCGTGGTGCTTGGTTGCCGACTGAAGCTAAACCACGACAGTCCTTTTTGGCGCCCAACGTGGGGCTCGAAGGGTTTGAGATAATAACAGATTAACCAGAGCGTATTAAGGAATTTAGATCTGTTCATAGTTGCAGGTCACGATATTGATCCATTTGTTCTTGATATTGGTTTACCTGATCTGCACCATGCTCATTTTTTTGCTGTACGTGTTAAAGATTGGTGTTGGTTTTGCAGTTTGCTGTGCTCTGCAGTGATTAGTGATGTTTTGCCTGGGAGATTTGTTATTAAAACACTGGCCTTGAGCTTAATTTGATATCCGAGTTTTGTACTGAAGCCATTACTGTCCTTCGGGTACCACCTCGTGGAGACAATTAACCATTATACTTCTTCCTCTGAGAGGTTTTTATGGAGGAAATACAGAATGGCACCTTCGCTACCTTCTTCTATGATGTTTCCTCCTTCATTACCATAACTTTTCAGTATCTTGAACATCCTTGGGTAGTTGAGATACTTCTACTGATATTGCTTGGGAATATTGTTTCGGTTTTGTCTAAGGTTAGTAAGCAATTTAGGAATATCATCCAGAGATCTGCCCTGAGGCTGGACAGTTATGAGTGGCAGGGTGTGTGGGATGATAGCATGGGCAAATGCCTAGGACGGTGGGCACCTCCAATGTTTTGGAACTTCACCCCTGAACAAGTGCAGAATCCTGAAAAATTAGTAGAATATTTGGGAAAAGTATGCTGTCACCCTGGCAATTCTAGGGAGACACAAATCACTGCAATGTGCTGGGGCCCTCAAGGGAAAGAGGTTTCTGGATCGGACAACAAAGCGACAGGCACTGTGGCTACTCCAGCCCCCCCCCCAACAGGTAGCGCGGCTACTCCAGCCCTGGCGACAGATACTGTGGCTGAACCAGGGAACCAACCTGTGCCAGTATCAGTCGCCCCTATAAACAAAAAGAAATCTTGGAAGCGAACGTCAGCTTGTTTAGAAAGGGAGGATGAAAAAGCAGGGTAGGAAGGCTCTACAGAGGAACCTGGACAGGCTGGATCAATGGGCCGAGGCCAATTGTATGGGGTTCAACAAGGCTAAGTGCAAGGTCCTGCACTTGGGCCACAACAACCCCATGCAACGCTACAGGCTTGGGGAAGAGTGGCTGGAAAGCTGCACAGCAGAAAAGGACCTGGGGGTGTTGGTTGACAGCCGCCTGAATATGAGCCAGCAGTGTGCCCAGGTGGCCAAGAAAGCCAATGGCATCCTGGCTTGTATCAGAAATAGTGTGGCCAGCAGGACTAGGGAAGTGATTGTCCCCCTGTACTCGGCACTGGTGAGGCTGCACCTCAAATACTGTGTTTGGTTTTGGGCCCCTCACTACAAGAGAGACATTGAGGTGCTGGAGCGTGTCCAGAGAAGGGCAACGAAGCTGGTGAAGAGTCTAGAGCAGAAGTCTTATGAGGAGCAGCTGAGGGAACTGGGGTTGTTCAGCCTGGAGAAAAGGAGGCTGAGGGGAGACCTTATTGCTCTCTACAACTACCTGAAAGGAGGTTGTAGAGAGGTGGGGGTGGGTCTCTTCTCCCAGGTAACAATCCATAGGACAAGAGGAAATGGCCTCAAGTTGTGCCAGGGGAGGTTTAGACTGGATATTAGGAAATTTTACTTCACTGAAAGGGTTATCAAGCATTGGAACAGGCTGCCCAGGGAAGTGCTTGAGTCACCATCCCTGGAGGTATTTAAAAGACATTTGGATGAGGTGCTTAGGGACATGGTATAGTGGCGGTCTCGGTAGTGTTAGGTTTACGGTTGGACTCGATGATCTTAAGGGTCTTCTCCAACCTATACGATTCTGTGATTCTGTGATCATGAGAAGAGGAGGAGGAAGAGGCAGAAATCATAAACGAGATGGAAACCACCCGATCCCTATCCCTGAGTGAGCTGCAAGATATGCGAAAAGATTTCAGCTGTCGTCCAGGTGAGCACATTGTCACCTGGCTGCTCCGATGCTGGGATAACAGGGCCAGTAGCCTGGAATTAGAGGGTAAGGAAGCCAAACAGCTGGGATCCCTTTCTAGGGAAGGGGGCATTGACAAAGCGATTGGAAAAGGGACACCAGCCCTCAGCCTCTGGAGGCGACTCCTGTCAGCTATGAAGGAAAGATATCCCTTTATATCGCCCAGGCAAGTGGACCACCATGGAAAGAGGTATCCAGTACCTGAGGGAATTAGCCATGCTGGAGGTGGTTTATTGTGACCTGGACAACGAGCAGTTACCCAAAGATCCAGATGAAGTCCAGTGCACACAACTCGTGGCTGAAGTTGGTTCGGAGTGCACCAGGGTCGTATGCCAACTCATTGGCAGTAATGACCTGGAAAGATGAAGTGGAACAGTAGATGAAGTGGCTAGCCAGCTCTGGGAATACGAAGAAAGTATCTCTTCCTCCCTTGTCTCGGCTGTGGAGAAACTGGTCCAGCAACTCAAAGAGGATAGGTCCTACTTTCCACCTGTACGGACCAGTGTCTCAGCCATTAGGAATAAGCATCCCTCTGCTCAAGAGAGAGGATATAGAGGGTATGCACCACGGGGCACCCTATGGTTTTACCTGCGTGACCACAGAGAGGACATAAGGAAGTGGGATGGAAAATCTACCTCGACCCTAAAGAGACACGGGTACGTGAGTTGCAAGGAAAAACAATCCCCAAAGGGGGTTCTTCCAGGAAAATTGCTGCTCCGGTTTCCAGTGGACAGCTCCCCAGACAGAGTAAAAGGGCTGATCTTACTCCTGATTTTAATGAAGAAACTCCTGACTCGTATATACAAGAAGTGGGTAATGAATACTATGACCAGGACTAGGGGGGCCCTGCCTACGGCCAGGTGGAGGAAAGGGACAACTGGGTTTACTGGACTGTGTGAATCCAATGGCCTGGCACATCAGACCCACAGGAGTATAAGGCTCTAGTAGACACCAGTGCACAGTGTCCCCTAATGCCATCAAGCTATATAGGGGCAGAACCCATCTGTATTTCTGGAGTGACAGGGGGATCCCAACAGCTGACTGTATTGGAGGCTGAAGTGAGCCTAATTGGGAATAAGTGGCAAAAGCACCCCATTGTGACTGGCCCAGAGGCTCCATGCATCCTTGGCATAGACTACCTCAGGAGAGGGTATTTCAAGGACCCAAAAGGGTACCAGTGGGCTTTTGGTATAGCTGCCTTGGAGATGGAGGAAATTACACAGCTCTCCACCTTGCCCGGTCTCTTGGAGGACCCTTCTGTTGTGGGGTTGCTGAGGGTTGAAGAACAACAGGTGCCAATTGCTACCACAACGGTGCACAGGTGGCAATATCGTACCAACCAAGACTCCCTGATTCCCATCCATAAGCTGATTCGTTGACTGGAGAGCCAAGGAGTGATCAGTAAGACTCGTTCACCTTTTAACATTCCTATATGGCCAGTGAGAAAGTCTAATGGAGAGTGGATACTAACAGCAGACTATCGTGGCCTGAATGAAGTCATGCCACCGCTGAATGCTGCCGTGCCGGACATGCTGGAACTTCAATATGAACTGGAGTCAAAAGCAGCCAAATGGTATGCTACAATTGATATAGCTAATGCGTTCTTCTCAATCCCTTTGGCAGCAGAGTGCAGGCCACAGTTTGCTTTCACTTGGAGGGGCGTTCAGTACACTTGGAATCGATTGCCCCACGGGTGGAAACACAGCCCTACCATTTGCCATGGACTGATCCAGACGGCACTGGAACAGGGTGAAGCTCCAGAACATCTGCAATACATTGATGACATTATTGTGTGGGGCAATACAGCAGAAGAAGTTTTTGAGAAAGGGAAGAAAATAGTCCAAATCCTCCTGAAAGCTGGTTTTGCCAAAAAACAAAGTAAGGTCAAGGGACCTGCACGGGAGATCCAGTTTTTAGGAATAAAATGGCAAGATGGACGTCCTCAGATCCCAATGGATGTGATCAACAAAATAACAGCCATGTCCCCACCAACTAGCAAAAAGGAAACACGAGCTTTCTTAGGCATTGTGGGTTTTTGGAGAATGCATATTCCAAATTACAGTCTGATCGTAAGCCCTCTCTACCAAGTGACCCGGAAGAAGAACGATTTCAAATGGGGCCCTGAGCAACGACAAGCCTTTGAACAAATTAAACGGGAGATAGTTCATGCAGTAGCCCTTGGGCCAATTCGGGCAGGGCAAGATGTAAAAAATGTGCTCTACACTGCAGCCGGGGAGAATGGCCCTACCTGGAGCCTCTGGCAGAAAGCACCAGGGGAGACTCGAGGTCGACCCCTAGGGTTTTGGAGTCGGGGATACAGAGGATCCGAGGCCCGCTATACTCCACCTGAGAAAGAGATATTGGCAGCATATGAAGGGGTTTGAGCTGCTTCGGAAGTGGTTGGTACTGAAGCACAACTCCTCCTGGCACCCCGACTACTGGTGCTGGGCTGGATGTTCAAAGGGAGGGTTCCCTCTACACATCATGCAACTGATGCTTCGTGGAGTAAGTGGGTTGCACTGATAACACAACGGACTCGGATAGGAAACCCAGTCCCCCAGGAATCTTGGAAGTGATTATGGACTGGCCAGAAGGCAAAGATTTTGGAATATAGCCAGAGGAGGAGGTGACGCATGCTGAGGAGGCCCCACTGTACAATAAACGACCAGAAAATGAGAAGCAATATGCCCTTTTCACTGATGGGTCCTGTCATATTGTAGGAAAACATTGGAGATGGAAAGCTGCTGTATGGAGTCCTATATGACAAGTGGTAGAAATTGCTGAAGGAGATGGTGAATCGAGCCAATTTGCAGAAGTAAAAGACATTCAGCTGGCTTTAGACATTGCTGAACGAGAAAAATGGCCAGTGCTCTATCTCTATACTGACTCATGGATGGTGGCCAATGCCCTGTGGGGGTGGTTACAGCAATGGAAGCAGAGCAACTGGCAGCGCAGAGGCAAACCCATCTGGGCTGCAGCATTGTGGCAAGATATTGCTGCCCGGGTCGAGAACCTGTTTGTAAAAGTACGTCACGTAGATGCTCACGTAGCCAAGAGTCAGGCCACTGAGGAACATCAAAACAACCAGCAGGTGGATCAGGCTGCTAAGATTGAAGTGGCTCAGGTGGATCTGGATTGGCAACATAAGGGTGAATTATTTATAGCTCAGTGGGCCCATGATACCTCAGGCCATCAAGGAAGAGATGCAACATATAGATGGGCTTGTGATCGAGGGGTGGACTGGACCATGGACACTATTGCACAGGTTATCCATGAATGTGAAACATGCGCTGCAATCAAACACACCAAGCGGTTAAAGCCTCTGTGGTATGGAGGGCGATGGCTGACATATCAATATGGGGAGGCCTGGCAGATTGATTCTATCACACTCCCCCAAACCCACCAAGGCAAGCGCCATGTGCTTACAATGGTGGAAGCAACCACCGGATGGCTGGAAACATATCCCTTGCCCCATGCCACTGCACAGAACACTATCCTGGGCCTTGAAAAGCAAGTCCTATGGCGACATGGCACCCCAGAAAGAATTGAGTCAGACAAGGGGACTCATTTTCAAAACAACCTCATAGACACCTGGGCCAAAGAGCATGGCATTGAGTGGGTATATCACATCCCCTATCATGCACCAGCCTCCAGGAAAATTGAACGATACAATGGACTGTTAAAGACTACTCTGAGAGCAATGGGTGCTGGGACATTCAAACATTGGGATACACATTTAGCAAAGGCCACCTGGTTAGTCAACACTAGGGGATCTGCCAATCGAGCTGGCCCTGCCCAGTCAAAACTTTTACGCACTGTAGAAGGGGATAAGGTCCCTGTAGTGCACATAAAAAACATGCTGGGGAAGACAGTCTGGGTTACTCCTGCCTCGGGCACAGGCAAGCCCAGTCGTGGGATTGCTTTTGCTCAAGGACCCGGGTGCACTTGGTGGGTAATGCGGGAGGATGGGGAAGTCCGCTGTGTACCTCAAGGGGATTTGATTTTGGGTGAGAACAGCCAATG
>NW_027328438.1:0-50000 GCF_034638445.1 Ciconia boyciana
TAAGCTTTGTCTTATAGGAAGTTTTGATACAAATGTTTAGTAGGCTATTAAGGAAGGAGATGTGAATCATTTACAATTATGCAAGACAATGGACTATTTGGGTCACAGGAGTAAGTTGTATGGAAAAATTACTGGATAGGAAGAATGGTTAAATGAGTGAATATGTCTTCAACTTTTATGTATATAATGTCATGAAAACAAATCTGTGTCAGGAAGTCATATGGTCCTTTGAAAAACTTTCAAATGTGGCTATAAGTACAGAATTCATACAATTAATGGTAATGTATTTCTGAAAGCTTGACCACATTCAAGCTTTCCTTGATGTTATGCTGTGCAGGAACACTTATTTCTACAATAGCTTTCTATTGACAGGCAGATGGATTTGGTTTTAGGTACTGAGATTCCTTTATATTCATCTTATATCACTGAAAAGCAAACAAACTATACAGGAGGTTCGCTAGGCTCTTTTAAATTTATTTTTTTAAAATCAATAACACACATGGAATAATTTTACAAGAAAAAGAAAATGCTGTGCAGAATGTTGTGATTTCTCTTTCTTAAAAAGGATGGAAATTCCCTCTTATTCCTGTTAAGTGGTATAATTAACAATGGTACATTCTGATTCTCTTGCTCTGCTTTAATTTTTTTTTTAATAGGATCATCATTTATACATTAGTTAATCCAAGAAATTAAAACAATTAGACTATGTGGAATTCATTGGATTAGAGCGTCCCTAACTCCAGCCTCTCTGTGCTAAGTGAGAAGGTGAAAACCCTTGGCTGCAGTTGAAGGTGGATTCCCCTGACTCAAGCTCTGCAGAAGAGGGACATCATGCTCTAAATGGCTCAGCACAGATGTACTAAAGGGCTCAGGTAAGGGGTCAGGATAGGTGGGTTGTGTCTGCAGCAAGGGCTCAAAATACAGACCTAGAGTGACAACATACAAGCACAAGAACATAAGCAGCAGCCCAGGGAGATTGCTCTAATGTAGATGCTGTTTTCCAAGTCTTCTAAAATTATATAGGGGATCGACAACCTCTAGAACAGCCTCAAATTGAAGCAGGAGTGATGGTTTAAAGCTCTTGCTCCTTTCCAGAGAAGTTCTATGCTATAGTTTGTCCATTCCCTCTAACATTAGCTACTTCAGTGCTGAAGTTAGGAACTGAGCTGAGCCAGACTTCCTCCATCACTTAAGCTCTGGTTATATACCCAATTTATTTATTCCTTTTTACCGGCTTTTATTTGAATGAAAAAAAATGTTTAGCTTGCTAGTTATTAGAATCATATTACAACCCTAATGTGCCTTTTTATAGGAACAAAACAGATTACATGCTGTTCTGATTTTTTTGTGCCTGCCAAATTTCAATGAGATGTTCCTGATCTTTGCAATATTGCTTTCAGTAGGCTTTTCTGTTGTATATATTGAAAAGCAGTAAAATACTGCTCTTGCAGTGCTGTGTGGAAAGGCTCTATGGATAAAAATAGTGATTTTACTAATTTAGCCTGTGTAAGAGTAATGTGCTATAGTGGTATTCCCTTTACATACTTATATTTTAAATAGATATTATAATTGAAAATCTGATAATAGGACAAATGTTAAAAGGGAGAAAGCATGACGGCATAAAGAGGAAAGCATTGTGGTTATATGAAGCTTATTACTGCTTTTACAGTGCAAAGTGAGTCTAAAAAGAATGGAACACTGATCTCAAACATACTTTGCATTGATAAAATACTTATGTATTTGTGTGTAGTCTTTATCTATGGAAATAGACTGTTCTATTGACTTATATTTTTTCAGTTAGGCTGATGCTTTAAAATAAGACATGAAATGTCATCAGAAAAGCAAAAAACTCTGGTTAACAGATTATCATTAAAAAAAAGTGAAACACTTAAAAAAAATAAAAGTATGCTAGATAAAAATGATGTGTGGCTTGTACAACTTAGAGTGATTAATTTTATGAAGCCATGAAAAATGACCTCATGGTTAATGAACTGGCTGAATAATAATAAGTATAAGTATTTCTTCTGCTACTACAGACTTTCTATGTGTACATAGGTGAGTCACAATTCCTTCATAATTCTGTTCCTTTACAAAACCATAATAGGATAATAGCACTGCTATGCCTTTACAGAGATACTATAAGGATAAAACATTTATAATTCTGAGGCATTCAGATGCTACGGTGACAAGTGCCATTTAAATCTTTCAGATTGGCAAAATCATACATTTTCTTAAAATAAAACCTGCATCTCACATGGGACTGAAAACACCTCTGCAAATATTAATTTATCTTAATTGTTCAACAAATGGATTTTTGCCTTCCTTCGAGGACTATTTAACCAACACACACAATGAATGAAGCAAGGATCCTATCCACAACTCCTCTGTCTTTTTTTTTTTTTTTGCTTCCATTCAAGTTTTCCTTCTGTGCTCAGAACCAGGGCAACTCATCTTGTACCCCTTCAGATTGGGTGTGCTTTCAGGCATGCAGACAAGCACAGCAAGCAAGTCCGCTGACTTGGTGGCTCTCCCAGGCTCTGCAAAGCACAGCCACCCACAGTGTTCCCATGGAGGGCTTTGCCCTCTCCTCTGAGTCATGCTACTGCCTTCAGCAGACTTTTGTTATGAAATAACCACCTTTCCCACAGACACAAGGAGAAATTGCAAACACCTTCAAACTTAATCCTACTTGCTGCATTCACATAAGTCTCAGCCTTTCCCAATAACTACTCTCTCTAATTTAGGAACTAAATAGAAGGGACTTAAGAATGACAGCATCTTTCAAACAATAAAGCACCTGCTGGCACATTTCCAGAGTTGTACTTGCCGGCATGTTCAACCCAATCTATGGTCTCTTCTTAAACAACAAAAAAAGTCTTTATAAAATATATTACTGCTTTTTAAGCTATTACTATAAAGTCAGTGGAGCCTATCTGCTAAGTTAAAACCTTTTGAAAAAAACTGCAATGATTTTTTTCATTTCAGTGAAATTTGTACCAAGAGGAGGAACAAATTATCCTGGCTTCCTTGGCAAGGCAAAGGCATTTCCGCAAATGAGTACATCTCATAGAACTGCTCCTCAACATTTTCTGATCTATTGGCAATCAATACCGAGTCATCTCATGCTGAGGCAACATTGCACTTTGCCTGCAGGCCTCCATTTTCTTCTGTTAATTTTGTGTGGCTGCAAGTAATGTAGGAAGCTCTTGAGGACAACGCACACCCCGAGAGCCCTGGGAAGAGATCCTTGTGGAAGGAAAAGAAGTGCATGAAAGAAAGAAAGAAAGAAACTGAATATTCTAACTAAGTTTAAAGAAATCTTTTGCTATCTACATTTCAGTGTATCCTCATATAAACCTTTAATCTTTGACACAAAATAAACATAATTTAAGTGCTTATTTAGTATGTAAATTCTTCATCACTTCTTAAACTCATAAGTAACAAAGATGAGGTGTGGCTTATAATACTAGAAGAAGCTTGCCAGTGCTAAGTTTCCTATCTGTGCTCTTTTGTTAGTTATCATTTTGTACCCTTTAAACTCATTGGATTAAATAGCTACACAATAAATTTACAGTGACAGTTTATGAAGCACCCTCCTGGCTACTCCAAGATATACAGCAAGAGTCAAACTTTCAGGGTACCTCTAAACATTTTCTGCATAAATATGGACATTTCAATTTGAAGATACAATTGTGCCCCTGCTTATTTGAGTACAGTGTGCAATCAGATGGGCTTGAATGTTTTGTGCATACATTTTTAGGCCTGCCAAAAATCTGTTTCAAGTTCAAATGGTTACGTGATTTAACGTATCAGTCCTTTATAGTCCTCTTGTCCATAAAAATCTCTTTCTTGGAGTATCCTGGGTTCAGCTGGACACACTAAAATGAGCAGAAGGAGAAGTCCAAGGTATTTCAGTAATTTTCACTCAAAATTTTGCAGATGTTTCTATCTTCTGAATTATCATTACAGTATTTGGTGCATTCTCAAAGTTTGCATGTTCTACTTCATGAACTGACAGTCTGCTTTCACAGAACTGACGTAAAGAGGAAATTTTGAAAACGATGCTTTTTCCTTTTGAAAATCGTAAGGTGATAAAAAAGACTGGGATTGCTACATACAAGTTGACTTGCTGCATAATTTGAAATGAAAAATGATTCCACATACATAGGTAAATAAAAATATGATTATGCATTTTCCATATTAAAAAACATTAGAATCTTTGAACTCAGTTACTCTCCAAAAATGAGTAACACTTGAAAGTATGTCCTCGAGTATCACAAAATGCCATAAGGCCATTCTTCCTTTTCATCATTCACCTACATGCTTGACTTGCTTCTTGTTGTTCTGATTCTTTTTTTAATGCACCAGAGTTTCGAAAACATTGTGACCACTGCATGTATATCTAAGGTTATAATTTTACAGTAACATTTTTGAGGCAGACCTGAGCAAAATTTTCTGCATTGGCTTTTTTCTTCACTTCTCCATTTTCTTCTTTAGCGGCCTCTTGAAAAATCCAGCCTGCAGAAGAGAAAAAAGTGACTAAGCATACAACCCATATTGGTAGCATTCATATGCTGGTTCTTACTACTATTTTAATACTTTCAGTACAGTAAAAAGTAATTTAATATTTTATCAGTGAAGTACAACATTGTTTTTCCTGGAATGGAAAAACTAGAGAGATGTGTCATGAAAGCAGACAAAAGGAGTACGCTTAATATATAGCGAATGATTGCTGAATCATTTTTATGCTCACATAATGTCAAAGGCTAAAATGCTTAATAATAGTTAGTACTCAGTTGAATAAATAATACTTTATTTTATACTTGTCAAGTTTTTCAAGAGATTATGCGTGTTGAAATTATAAACTGTAACCTTCTAACACGTCTAAACTGAATATTTAGCTTGGAGAAGAGTGCCCACTTGTGGCAATACTTACACCACAGGCCTAGCATCTCTTGCACTGAGAAAACCTGGTTATCAAAGGCCACAGCCAAATCTAATAAACAAAAAACCCCTTAACAGTACTAAAATCTCTTTTTATTTTTCTTTTCATAACATACTGGCAGTACAGGTTTCAATTGGTTAGCATTGCACGATACACTTCAGAAAAATGTAGTGTTGTTATTTTGTCATTTCTACGAGATTTCACTCTACTTATTAGATACTATTAGTGTCTGTGAGGTTCTAGTTATGAGAAGGACACGGCAGAAAAGTTAAGCATATTTGTTTATTTTCATGAAGACAAGAATGTGCAGCTTACCTTCCACAAAGCAAATATAAGCAGTGCAAGAATCAAGAGTCCAGCAAAGATACTCAGGAGGATAACCCATAAGGGGACTGTACCCGGTGGGAGTTCTTTGGAAATCTTAATCATGGTCTGCAAAGTGTTCAGAATGTAAGCAATAAATAACTTGTCCCTCTAAAACATCAACAGAGTAGCACAATTTTTATCAGTATGCACTGATTTTCCAGGGTACCACTTCATTCTAAGTACAGGAGGGAATTGAGAAAATAATCTCCAACATGAAATCTTGTATTTACATAATATCTTGCACTTTATAGGTGCATTCATTTCATGAGGATTGGCCCTGCTATAAGTCAAGTAATCATTGTTGTAAAGGATTCAGTACCAAAACCATGATTAGTTGAAGTGTATGTTAGGGAGTTTCTCTAGTATATTCATCACTCAATGCCCGCCTCCCTGAAAGGTGGCAGTGATTAACAAGCTTCTAAATCAATTAAGTGTAAAAGGCTGTGTTGATACTAATTTAATTTTAAACCAGGCTGATCTGGTGTAAACTGAACTAAAATAAGGAATATTCACATTTAAATGAAAGTGACCATATATGAGTTTGAATTATTTTAACTTAACTTATTAAAGAGACAACTTTATAGTTCAAAAAAAGCATTAGAGTGCTGAACACTAAGCATTCAACTTGAAATTATGTCTTTTTAAAAGTTAATTCTGAAATTCTTTGGTTTGTAGAGGCAGCTCTCATTAACTGCAAGCCTCTCAGTTGTGTTTTCCTCCTGGATTTAATTACAACCTATCACTTAAAAGAAATGCCTGGATACAGTACCAGCTAATAGTTGACCTGTGATGTTTGTATTTTGGACAAGATCTACTTCACACTGAATGTTACTTTGCTCTAAATTTTGGGGGTGTTAACAGTAATAACACATAATAAGACTTGAGCTTAAAAATGTACATTGTAGTAAATAAGCCCCTGCATGTACAAGTTATCACAGAAAAGCAATGCATTAGCCACCATAAACGTCTTGGAATAAAAAAGTATTAAAGGATAAATAACAAACCTAAGAAAATTTCTTTCTACATTTATCTTTATATCTGATACCACTGCTACAATGTTATATACAAGTTCTTATTAATAGCCTATGAATAAACAACTCCAGATTTTAATAGGAGCTCATTAGTGCAATGTTGTTTCAGATGTAGCATGTACAAAAATGACAGGGAACTTCTGAAAAATAAAAGATCCTGTTTCAAATATATGTCCTGGGTAATGAAGTGGAAAGAAATAATAAATAAAGAAATTATAAAGAAAATACAATGTACAAAGTAGGATCACTTCTAAATGACCCAGGACAATTTTTAAAATACTATCGATTCATTAAAATAAGAATTTTAATTATGCTTTTAATTTACATAGATGCAGGAAGCATTTATACTGCAACAGGCAGAAATACTTTAGACAGTACTCCTCACCCAGGTACATTGGTGGGTAACAGGATTTCAGTATCATCAGCTGGCTAATTCTGACATTTTCTACTGTAATATGAAATCAGTTACTTGTAATGTACTTATCCTACTCTGAATACAACAGCTAACAATCAGTTCACTAGTAATGAATGATAATGAATGATTCAGTAGCAGAATAAATCCTATGAAAAGTAAATCCATGAATTATCATGTTCTTACCTCCAGTTTTTGATGGTCATTTCTTAAAATCAGTGATGAGTTTTCACTCCTAAGTAATGCTTTCACAAGGGTTAAGCTGTGAATATTTGCCTGGAAGAAGAGAGAAATGCCTATGGTTTATAATTAGGTATTTTTAAGCAGAAAGCTTTGTAGGAATGAGAAGGGTGAAAGCAAAACTTAATGCTAAAGTTTTGGGAGAGATGCTGAAAAATGTGAGTCAGTGAAGCTGCTCGTGTGTCACCTTCAGCACACACATCACTGTTTGCAAGACAGTAATACAGCTTTGAAAGAGTAGAAAGCAGAGATTTCAAAGAAATACTAATCAATCCTGGAATACTACTTTGGCCACAGGGACAGATTCAGGCTTTCTAAAATTCTGCTGTATCTCCCCCTCCTGTCCCATTATTTTCCAGAGAAAACCTAAGACACAAAACAGGAACTCAGTATCAACAATTCATAAACTGAGGAAAACAGATAACAGCCTGGTGTTTGTCGTAACCATCAGACAATACTGAGGTGTGCTCTGAGGTGTACTCTCTCTCCTCTGCTCTTTTTGATCAAAAAACCCTTTCTAGACCTGAGAAATCTTTCCAGATTAAAACGTATTTTAAAATTATATACTTCTATGTACCCCCTCCTTACATCTGCTGAATTAGAATTTGTGGATGCATAAGTAACTAGTAAAAAAAGGACTATCGATACAGAATAAGGGGTGGGTTTTTTTAATGTGTTTTGAAATTCCTGCTAAGTTCTAAGTACCTACTTTAAGGATAATAAAATGCATGTAAGTTAGTTTTGAGGAAATTTAAAAATAGCAAGAGAAATGATTGCAAATACTAGAGGACTATGGAAACTTAAGAAAATTAAAGATATAATTTCAACAGACATTACAAACAGTGGCTTAAGTTTCTCAAACCCAAGAGTATTCTGAATGCAAAAGGGATTTACTTACTTTTATGATGGTAGGTTTCCATACTCTTAATGAAACATTCACTTGAGATATGTCGGATGGGACCAGGGCACAATTAATAGATGCACAGCTGTATGTATCGCAGTCCTGTTTAAAAGTCACCAGCATGAGTTAATAGTAAGAGATTTTTCACATTACTAAAATAAAAACACGTAAACTGGTATGTATACATATCATAGATTTGCTGTGACATCAACACTAAATTGATATTAATTACTGGGGCTTTTTACGTAAAAATGACACTGCAGTATATAAAATGAGTTGAGATATTCATGGTAGAATAGTCCCAGTTTTTGCAGGCTCACCTAGCCTTGAGGAAGCTCTGTTACTGTAGGTACACAGCAAAAGGCATCAGCAGAGCTCCTAAAGGAGGCACAGCCTGTAACAGCAAGAAGCATTTTTCTGCCAACACAGCTATGGCTTCTCTGCAGTGTTTCTTAACCCTTTCAAATCGTGGGAATTTTTAAAGAAATCTTTTGCTATCTACATTTCAGCTACACAATAAATTTACAGTGACAGTTTATGAAGCACCCTCCTGGCTACTCCAAGATATACAGCAAGAGTACTATTCTAAATATTCTAATATTTTATTCAAGATGCTTCAATGATTGGCACCCTTTTAATGCATGAGACCCTCTTATTCTGGCACAAGCTTAAAATAGGTTTGAAACAAACTTAGCATTTTCTCTTTTTTTTTTTTTTTACAAACACTTGAATTTCTTGTTCTGAATGCTGTATTTAGATAGATGTACAAAATGGATAAAAGATGTCCTTATAAGGTAAGCACTATATAAGATGAAGGAAAATTGAAGGAAAATGCCTAGTATATTATTCTTCTCTGGACCTCACCAAGCCCAAAGCAATTAAGATTTGTGTGGAGTAGATCTAAAATCAAAAGCCTGCTAATGATTATAAAAACGTGGAATTTAAAATGGCTGTGATGGAAATATTTTGAAACTGTGGTTCACTTGATAATGTTCGTGGTGAGTCAGAGTGTATTTGCCAGCTTTTCTATTTTGATTTTGCAAAGCAGTCATGAGCAAGAGGCAAAGCTGATCCATAAGAATACTGCGGATGACAGTGTGTCTTCAGAGGCGGGGTTTTCTGGTTGCTTTTTTTCTCTTTTCTTTTTGCTACCCTTGACTGGCTGCCTGGCCAGACAGTGAGGACGATAGAGGTGTTTTTGAGCAGTGGTCTGGCAGACACTTTCCCCATTATTCCAGGTAGAAATTCTTGCCCTCAAAGAGCAGTGCTCTGATGCTGCAGTAGTGCAAATGATTAAAAAGAATAAAATCAAGCCCCAGTGATAAATGGGAAGGACAGGTGAAACGGTTCAGCGAAGAGACTGGATGGGAGGCTGGGGAGGAAAAAAGAGCATTGCTTCCCTAAGCAGTGATGAGGCCCAGAGGAACTGCAAGGAGCTGAAGCATCCCTGGGTTGGGCCAGGCAGTGTCTTTGCTCCTCAGGCTCAGCCCCTGTCTCAGAGAAAGCAGGACCACAAGAGCGGCCCCAGAAGATCCAGGGAGGGATGCTGCAGCGCCTGCAGGAGGGCAAGGGGAGAGGTGGACAGGCAAGGCATAACCCACCACGCATTGTGTTGACCTCTGTCTGACTTGTCACAGTGCCCTTGGTTAATTTGAACCAGCACGGGGACTTCCCTTCAGGCTGTTGGTTGTTACATCTGGTCTCTCTAGTTTTATCCAGTTAATGTACCTCAGCAGGTCGTTGATGTGTTTGCTGTGCCATAAGCTTAATTTATGCCTTAAGGTAAAGGAGGATAACAGACCTCTGAATCATATTTCTTGCCTCCCTTCAGCTAAAACATTCCCATTGTCCCATGCTGCAACTTTTAAGCCAAACAGTGAAGGAGTCATTAATCTCTGCCCACAATATTATAACACCTGTAAAGAGTGCTAGACAGGCTTTACACATGTGCAGATGGGTACTGTAGGGAAAAAGCTGGGGGTTTTTTCTTGCACATGTCAAAGGTTACATTGTATTTTCTTCTATCGGGGGAGTTGGCACAGATAAAGAGCCTTTTTCACTGGGATAAAAATTCTTCTTTAATTGCTTCTGTGATAATATTAATCTTTCTGTTAACAGGCATTCTTCATAACTGCTGTGAAGCCTACAATGTTGGGCTCCTAGAAGCAAAAGGATTTTCTGGTCCATCAAAAGAGCAGTTTGGATATGCAGTTCAACAGTTTATAAATGAACAAGGCAAATAGTAAGCAGTTTGAACACTTTGTTATATGTCCAGTTAAAAGGTTAAGGAAAAAATGTTGCAACTTGTTTTTATTTTATAATTCCAAATTTCATTTAAATGCATCCGGTTAATTCATTTTTATATTAGAGTTATCTTTTTACTAGTAAATACTGACTTTATTAAAACAAAAGTGAAAATATTCTAAAGATGTATGCATGTGAAGGTTTAGGGTTTTTCCCTTCACACAATGCGGTCTGAGGTCTGTCTTTCTGTGAAACTTTTACTTTCATCTCCAATACACCAGTTTCCCCAGACTCACAATTTCTTATAGAATTTTAACGCTGATTTCAGTCCTTCCTGTAGCAATAGCATCTCTGTTACACATTCCATATATGTGGGATATTTTTCCATTTTAACATTGCTGAGATTAAAACAAATCATTAGGGCTGGGAAATTCTAATTATTAATATTAAAATTAAGTGAACTTAAACTGATATAATTTTGTGTCTGATATAGTATGTATTGTTTGCTTCTCGAGGGATGGCATATTTGGATGTGTATCATAACACAATCCTAGCAAAGGCTTTGTGTCTGCTGCATTTCTTCAGCCATAAAATTTGATGTGAAATCCACTGTTGCCACAACACTGGACTTGACGAGTAATAAGTAAAATATTTTTTCTAGTAATGTTGATTTCAAAAAGAACTTTAAAATATTAACCCAGAGTAAGCCCATTTAGTGGAAAAAACATTGTTTTCTCTTCTGCAGCCTCAGCAACCACAAAGCTTAAGGCATCTTTCATGGCAGGGACTATGTGTCTATAAATAGTTCAGTGGTACTCAACTACTTTAAGTGGTTATTTGTGTATATATGGTTTTAAATCTACAGCGGAAAGTCACACAAGTTACATATATTATCATAAGCTGAGACAACATTTTAGATGCATCATTCTCCATAGAATGAAACAGTGTCAGAACCAAAATATCCACAAACTGGCATGTTTGTTTAAGTGATGATGGACAGATAGTAAGTAGCTGAACTTTTTTCAGTAAAAAGAAAGATGCCAAAATCTGAAATCTATGGAAATGCATATGAAAATGTATTTTACAGTTAAAGTTTGGAAAAGCCCATACAAAAAAATTGAGCTAGCTGAGACATTTATGCATAGCCCTGCACAGAGACACTGTGCAGTTGCAATTAGTTGCATATGCAAAGATGTAAGACTACCTAGATGCCGCTGCATCTCTGGTGTTACTGTGTTTACCACCAGTGACCAGGAGGCAAAGTAAGAGGAGAGCACAGCTGTATTGTCTGAACTAAAAGCTCAGCATTTTCTCTTCCTCCGTTGGGTAGGCACTTCCCCCTGCTCCTTGCTTGATGCTGTGGCAGTTTCTCACTGTGTTTCTGCCTGCTTTAATTATGTGGTTAGTCACCCATAGATCAGAGCTCCCTTTTTTAAAAAACTTCTGTGTAAAGCTATTGAAAGAGAACAAGAATGTCTGCCTGAAGTGAATTGAATGCTTTGGCTCATACATGGTATTTTCTGGAGAAATGATGTCATGCATTTTATCCTTCTTGTAATTTTTTTCTGTAAGCTTACAACAGGAGCACTAGGATCCAGACTCACCCAAGCTATTTATGTTTTATATTTCCCTGTTTTATTATTACTTCTGATATAAAAGCTCCTCCACTGCCACTTTCTTGGATAATATATGGTGGAGTTTGGGAAAGAAAGTAACTTTGGATTAACTTTTCCTATCTTCTCCCAAGTATATGAATATTATGAAACTGGGAAACTTTTCTGTAGATAGGCACTTCTTCATCATTTGTTCATTCACTGCACAGTGTCTGACCATAGCTCCAAAAGTCAGGGGAATTTTATCAGCTCTGGTTTGATTAACCATGACTTGTTAGAGACTCTTCAGTGAAGAAAAGCTCTTTTCAGTCTTCCTTTCAAGAAATCATTAGGCATGCTTTAAAAAAAAAGTCACTCATAGTTTACTCTCTTGTTCTCTTCATTTTTAGGCTATTTTCTTTTTCTTGGGATAGTAGCGCTTTTTCTTGTGTGCATTATTTAAAAAAAAAAACCACACTCAAGCTGTTCAGTAGAGTTGGTTTCTCCTATAAGTGATGCAAAGGCTGCAGTCTGTGTGCAGAACACTTAATGACATGGCTGAACTAGGAGTGAGATAAACAGACTGAGCCTTGCATAAGGTTGGGATGCTGCTTTCTGTCAAAAGGGAGCATTTATCACTGTATGCTTTTATGAAGAGACCATCACTGTGCAGCGTGTGATGCACTTGAGAACTCTGTTCAGGCACAGTGAGGCTGCTCACCACATCAAACACTGCTGGGGTGGCACCTCTCTCCAAGGGAGAGGTTATCAAGAATCTGAGATCCACCAGAAATTTCATCACTTCCTAGACCTTGCTTCTGTTAATAAAATCATATAGTGCTATATTAAATATGGCTTTAAAAATCCCCCTGTATTCTTTCAAAGAGCAGAAAGGAGAGATACAGAAAAAACAGCAGATAATTCAGATGTCTTTCTGGGAGGTACATCCCCTGAGGCAATAAGGGCTATAGAAAATGATAGAGAGGAGAATTTTTGCAGAACTGGGACTGTGCATATAGCAGTATGTTATCACTTTTGCTTGGAGATGAGTTCAGAGAGAAGAGGAAAGACAGTCCAACCAAGAGTTCAGGGCTATAGAGGGGGCTGGTACGTGTTGCAAAGCTGTGACACAAACCAGCAAGGGAGCCCTTTTTGTGCAGAGTCAGATGACCCAGGATAATTGCACACTGGTCTACTGTGCATTGATGGCACATGATGCTCGTAAATAAGGACAAACTTGCAAGTCAAGCAAAGTTCAAGCTTTTCACGGTGTCTGGTGGGCATTTCAAAACAGGAGCTCTTTAATGGAGTCGAGGAAAATTGTGAACATCAACAAAACTCAGAAAAATTTAGGCAGACAACCACACAAGTAATTAGCCACAATAGAAACATAACTCAGTTTATGCTCTGGATCTCCCTGTCATGAGATCATCTGTATTTGAACCTTAAATTCAGACCAAATTCTCTGATATTTTATAAACATAATATTTTAGAAAGGTGGATTGTACCCTGTCAAGTTCATCTTGAATGTACATGCCATAAACAGCAGCTGATAGTACATTCTGTAAAGATAACAGTACTTACTCTGGGCTGGAATTTATTTTTATATCTTGGGTGAGGAAGATTGAATAGCTGTATATAGCTGTTAAACTGCTTTTTCCTACCCATATGTGTCTTCAGGATATATGTGTCTTCAGTCTGTGGATACATCCCACAACAGAGCTAAAATCTCAGTCTGCTGTTGAGGTATTGTTTGGTATCAAGTTGCAGCCACCCTGTGCTCAGTTGTGTCTATGTGCTTAGGATTTCGAATTTTTGAATTTTGTTTTGGAATTTATGTTATGGGATTTTTCTTTTTTAAAAACCTTAATATGCACTACCCTTACTGGTGTATCACATAATCATTGCACTACTAAATAGTTTTAAAAATCATTGCAAACTGCTCACTACTGATCAAAGCCCAGCAGCCTTTCTCCTGAGGTGGTGTGTTGCCTCTCCGGACCAATAAGACATTTTGCCAAAAAGACACATTTCTGCAGCAACTTTTGTTTAAATCAATACATTTTCAAAACCTTCTGATTTTAATGAGGAGGGTAATTTCTGCCAACATTTTATTTTTTTTTAACAAAATGCTGCCATTGTTACACCTCCTTTTCAGTGCCCCCACCACTGCTAATGTTGAATTCCTTGCCCAGCTTTTGCTTCCCCCTACTGCATGAGGCACATGGAGGACAGGGAGGTGATTCGAGACAGCCAGCATGGCTTCACCAAGGGCAAGTCTTGCCTGACCAACCTAGTGGCCTTCTATGATGGAGTAGCTACATCAGTGGACAAGGGAAGAGCTACAGATGTCATCTATCTGGACTTCTGTAAGGCCTTTGACACAGTCCCCCACAACATCCTTCTCTCTAAATTGGAGAGAGATGGATCTGATAGATGGACTATTCAGTGGATGAGGAATTGGTTGGATGGTCTCATCCAGAGAGTAGTGGTCAACAGCTCAATGTCTGGATGGAGATCAGTAACAAGTGGTGCCCCTCAGGGGTCCATATTGGGACCAATACTGTTTAATATTGTCACCAAGCTGAGTGGTGCAGTTGACACGCCTGAGGGAAGGGATGCCATCCAGAGGGACCTGGACAAGCTCAAGAAGTGGGCCCATGTGAACCTCATGAGGTTTAACAAGGCCAACTACAAGGTCCTGCACCTGGGTCAGGGCAACCCCTGATATCAGTACAGGCTGGGGGGATGAATGGATTGAGAGCAGCCCTGAGGAGAAGGACTTGGGGGTACTGGTGGATGAAAAGCTAGACATGAGCCAGCAATGTGCGCTCGCAGCCCAGAAGGCCAACCGTATCCTGGGCTGCATCAAAAGAAGCGTGGCCAGCAGGTCGAGGGAGGTGATTCTCCCCTACTACTCCCCTCTGGTGAGACCCCACCTGGAGTACTGCATCCAGCTCTGGAGTCCTCAGTACAGGAAAGACATGGACCTGTTGGAGTGGGTCCAGAGGAGGGCCACAAAAATGATCAGAGGGCTGGAACACCTCTCCTATGAAGAAAGGCTGAGAGAGTTGGGGTTGTTCAGCCTGGAGAAGAGAAGGCTGCGGGGAGACCTTATTGCTGCCTTTCAATACTTAAAGGGGGCTTATAAGAAAGATGGGGACAGACTTTTTAGTAGGGCCTGTTGCTATAGGACAAGGGGTAATGGTTTTAAACTAAAAGAGGGTAGATTTAGACTAGATATAAGGAAGAAATTTTTTACAATGAGGGTGGTGAAACACTGGAACAGGTTGCCCAGAGAGGTTGTGGAGGCCCCATCCCTGGAAACATTCAAGGTCAGGTTGGATGGGGCTCTGAGCAACCTGATCTAGTTGAAGATGTCCCTGCTCATTGCAGGGGAGTTGGACTAGATGACCTTTAAAGGTCCCTTCCAACCCAAACTACTCTATGATTCTATGATTCTGTGACCTACAGTTTGCCTTTTTTCCTGCTTGGAGAAGCAGCACTGGCTTCTGTCTTCTAGGCCTTTTAAGTTTGTCAGTCAAAACTCTCTTGCCATAGCTCACTGTAGTTTTTTAACTTTTGAGTCTTTTGTTCAAAGGATCGGAAGTTTTAGATGGTGAGAAGTGTTTTAGAGTGTGCAGAGAAGCATCTATGAGAGTGAAGAGTTTTCTGGTCTTCATATCTATTCATCGCTTCCTGTAATTGTAGGGAAAAGGACCAGATGATTTAAGAGGTCCTTTCTACTTTGTTTTTCCTATTTCCTATTAGCCATCTTTGTTTAAAAAACACACTAAAGAGCAAATGCATGAAAAGAAAAAAAGAAAAAAAAGAAACCAGAAAATATAAAATGTGCTCTGACAACAGCTGAGAATTCAGCCCTTCTCCATGAATTCTGATTTTGTTTTCTGCTACATCACATTTTGCCAGTTACTAGCTTCGTCATGGTGTAATTTCCCAGAAATAATTCCTGTTGCACTTTGATCTGCCACTCCTGCAGCCTGTGTGGTATGGCATTGCCACTGAACTTTATTTGACTTCATGTAGTTCCATTGCTTTGTATACAGTGTCAGAGTAGTATAATAACTTCCAGTAAAGTATGAAGAATGTAAACTAAATAAAAGACAAAATTAAATTTGCTAATAGGTACAGCTGGCATAGATTTAGATTCCGGTTTAGAATTAGAGGAGTTTATCTTGTTTGGCTTACTTTTTTTGTTTGTACCACACAACAGCTACAAGGCTAGTTTTAGGGCTAGCAAAAGTAAAATACAGTTGTGAATATTAAGTTCTAGAAGTGGTTTGGGTTTAAAGAGTGATGATTTGTTGGCATAAATAGATGTCTGCGTTGGAATTAAAGTTAAGGTTGGGGAAAGCAGGAACTTCAGAGCCCACATTACTACTGAGCAGCATAAAGCCCATGGAGTGAGCTCAAATATGCATGCTGAAAGGGAGAGAATTGCTTTTTCTAAATTCTGTGGATGGTGCTTGTCTTGGTTATGCTGAGAGCAAGGGTTAGGGTTGGTGTTAGGTTTGGATTTGGGGACAGCTAGTGCTCAAGCACTCTATTCTTTTTTTCCCTATTTCCTTTTTTTTCCTATTGACTTTTTTTTTTCTTCTCCCCTATTTCCTTTTCCCCTCTCCCCTTTCTTCTGGTGGTGGTGGTGAGGCAGGATTCTTCACTGAGAGGGTGGTCGGTCACTGAAACAGGCTCCCCAGGGAAGCAGTCACAGCACCAAGCCTGTCAGAGTTCAAGGAGCGTCTGGACGATGCTCTTAGTCATATGGTTTAGTTTTAGGTAGTCCTGTGAGGAGCAGGGAGTTGGACTTGATGATCCTTATGGGTCCCTTCCAACTTGAGATATTCTATGATTCAAGGGTCACAGGCCTTGGTTGAAAGCTGGTGGCAATAGGTGACAATGGCTAACGTCAAGTTCCCTGGTGCCAGACAGGTTTGTTGACTGGGTGTTTGGCATTGACATAGCACATGCTAAGAAGGGCAATTATGAATCTTGCAATACTCAAAGCCACCCCAGTGGGATGACAGATGCCCTCATCCTCTATCTGTGGACCCATTAATTAATCAAGCTCTGGTTTTGGGGTACAGTGTAGACTAGTGAGATGCCCATGGTTAGAGTTTGGTCAGGAGCAGTAGGAGCTCAAAGTGCTCATCTGTTTCTGGGTTTTGCAAGGCCTGCCAGGATAAAATAAAGGCTGTTGCTGGCAGCAGTTACATCTTAGGGCAGTGTGAGGAAAATTGTGATTCTTTAGTCATGTTTTGGGATACAGATCCAAAGTTACACTTAACACATGTTCTTATCATCATAGTTCCCTATATCAAGGCTGTAATCATCTTTAAATACATGGGTCTGTCTCAGGAACCTCTCTGGAGAAACTCTAGCATTGACCACAAACTTCTATAACATCCTTGTCTCCAACTACTTTGTCATGCTTAATATCACATTAACTAAAGGCATTTTCTCTCAGGTTGATTTTCAGTGTGCATTTCCCTACTATAGACATAGCTTTCACAGGGGTTGATGGTTCCCAGACCCAGGCAGGGCCATGGGAAGGACTGCCACCACCATCACCTCAGACAGCAGCAGTAAGTGTGAGCTGTGAGTCTTTAGATCAACCATTTGTCAACTGAACATACAAATGCAGGCATGAAAATTATTATGGCTCAACTATTTGAGGAGTGATAGCATTACGGAACAGTTTCTTGTTGCTTCTCATTTTCACTCTGTTTGTATAAACTATGTGCTTCAGGATAACCCATGGCCGCAGAGCGATGCCAGTGTGGTGCAGAGATTTACAGTGAGTTACATGATCAGATGGAGTTTTGCAGGGGGTATTTCCAAGATCCATTAAGGTCATTCTTTTGAACAGTAGCTGTCCTCCTGCAGGGATTCTGAAATATATTTGCCTTCTGGGAAACTTAGAAAAAAACATACAAATATTTATAAATGTACCCAGTGCAATGTTCAGCTTGACACTTAATGGTGAAAAGCTGTTCCAGTTTCAGATATTACACATGCAGTTCTGCCATCCTTTTAAATTGTTTTCTGTTTCCATGAAAACTGTTAGCCCTTCCTCTCTCCCATTAGTCCAGTTAGCATTTTATTACTGTAAATAACTGTAGTACCTAACAAGGGGGGGTACTGTAACACTGTGTCTTCCTCCTGTCAATCAATATTGACTGGCTCCAGCCCTCTGTGTCACTGCAAGTGTTTGCGAGTTGTATCATCTACCAGCATATGCCTGATGGAGTAGTTTCTAATGAGCTCTGGTTATTTGGTCCTGGTGGTTCTGGTTTCCACTGTGCAGATAAGCTATATTCCTCAGAAAAATAACAAGAAGATCAGAGGCCTCCTCACAGCTAGTGTAACATACACTTTTTTTATATAGAGAGGTATTTATATGAACCTGAATTGCAGGTTTAGAGATGCTAAAAGTACACAAAAATCCTGTTCCTGCTGCCTGCATAATCACTGGTTTTCAACAAGGTAATTGAGGAGGAGGTATGTATTTTTAAAGTATTCCTATACAAAAAAAAAGAATCTGAAGCTACCCCAACTGAACTGGTAAAATGGAATAACATTACTTGTGCTCTTAAATTTGTGTTTAATTGTGACGAAATAAAGTAAAAAAAAAAAAAAATGCAGTTAGCAGTATTTTCTTTGAGAAAGCTAAAAAGGACTCAAACTCTTGCTTGTGCATCTAAAACTATGTATTTTTATCAAAGCCATTTTATTCAAACTAGTTATAAAATTGCAGCAATAAAATCAGATGACTCCTGGAAAGGTAATATGATATATAGCAATTGCTTTGAAACATAATAATTTCATAAAATGTGTTCTTTTGATAGTGCAAGGTATTTGCATTACCTACCTATAAAATTTTAGAGGACACCAATTGAGCTTTTGGCAACCTATTGACCAACTAAAAAGGATGGTTTCTTTTGAAACTCCATATTCTGTATTGAGGTTCCATTGCTTGTCCTTTTACTGTGCCATAAATGCATTAATTACCACCATAGACAGTTCTGTATGAAAAGAAAGTCACATTGCTGCTGGAGCAAACACCCACAGTCCCTGCTTTCTAATCATCCGTTTCATTTTTTCATATCCCTTGAGATCATCTTCCTGTGGTCATGTTTTACCTTACCCTCATTTCACTGCACATTAAACTGTATAAAGTTTCTCTTCCAGCCCTACACAGCCATATACTGTCTGGTGGTTTCACTCTCTGAGAGATGTGGTTTAACCCGGCAGGCAGCTAAACACCACACAGCCGTTTGCTCACTCCCCCGCAGTGGGATGGGGGAGAGAATCGGAAAAAAAAGGTAAAACTCATGGGTTGAGATAAAGACAATTTAATAGGACAGAAAAGGAAGGGAAAATAATAATAATGATAAAAGAATATACAAAACAAGTGATGCACAATGTGATTGCTCACCACCCGCTGACCGATGCCCAGCCAGTTCCTGAGCAGCGGCCCTGCCCCCTGGCCAACCCCCCCAGTTTTTTGTTCAGCATGACATCATATGGTATGGAATATCCCTTTGGCCAGTTTGGGTCAGCTGTTCTGGCTGTGTCCCCTCCCAGCTTCTTGTGCACCCCCAGCCTCCTCACTGGCAGGGCAATATGAGAAGCTGAAAAGTCCTTGACTTAGTGTAAGCACTGCTCAGCAACAACTAAAACATCAGTGTGTTTATCAACATTATTCTCATCCTAAATCCAAAACACAGCACCATACCAGCTACTAGGAAGAAAATTAACTCTATCCCAGCTGAAACCAGGACAGAGAGTTGTGCTGAAACATAGGTGTTCTTAAGCAGTATTCCCAGGGGGTGAATCAGTTGGTTTTGTGAAGGCTTTCAGATAAAAATTAAAGGTGTCTTGAGTAGCAGATATTGGAGGGGAAACCATATGGCAGATGAAGGAATGAGTCAGAGAAAGTGAATCACTTCATATTGTAGGCACAAATTATCATAAATCTTAAATTTCTTGTTCAGGATTAAATACTTCACGCAGCAGTCTATTATCCCCTGCAGTATTTTCTTTCTGACTCAGTGTTGTCAAGGTGTTCAAGCTCAGACATAAGCATGTGACTGTTGCTGAGTAGATCCTGTAGGAAATGCTTCTTATCAGTTAAAAGAATAACTTAAAAGGAATCAGTTAACCGTTACCTGTCAGGAAAATAAAATTTTTTGCCATTCAATGCCCAACGTATATATTTCTAAATTTGTATGCATTTGTATATATTAATATCTTTGCTGTATGTCTTCTGACACTATGACATAATGTCACAACAGCAACAGTATACATATTTGAGGCAGCCTAATCCCCAGAGGCTTCTCTACCAAAGTTGCCCCTGGTGAATCCAGTGTATTAACATGCAAGTGAAGCTCAGCTTCTGAACAGCTCTGGAGAAAACTCCTGAATGCCTCAGGTGCTATATCTGGTAAAAGCCTCTTTACCTGTTACCTACAGTGTGCTAAGCAATAATGCTGCTGGACTTTTCCAGTATCATTAAAAACCTAATGAAATTCCTGTTATTTTAGGTTGTTGGTTGGTTCACCCTGGAGTGGCTATCCAGCTAACAGAACTAGAGATATCTATGCATGTCCTGTTGGTACATCCAAAACCACATGTAAAAAATTGAATTTACAAGGTAAGTTGTAATGAATAATGTCTTGCTACAATTGTTCAGTTTTTCCTTGTTTTTATACCAGGCCAATCTATCTAATAAAATAACAATCAGAAACTAGCAAGACCAATAACAAAAATAGGTGTCAGCAGAGTATGTGTGAATGTTGCTGCACTGGCATGCAGAGGAATTTCATTTTCATTGACAAGCTCAGCATTCCTTGGTCTTAGCCTCCTTCAAGAATAAAATATGGATCTTACTGTATATTATAAGGCCGTTTCTAGAGCGATCGCTCTCTCATCCTTTTCACTTGGCTGTTCCTGAGTTCTAAAATTAACTGTTGGCAAGCACTTACAGGTATTTTTACAGCTGCCCCTGTGATATTGATGTGAACTCTTTTTTTTTTTTTGGCCTTTCTGACATTTATTTCACACATTCCTAAGGTGGATTTGATTTCTGACTTATTGTACAACTGTATTATTATTATTACTGTTTGCTATATCTTTTCTGGAAATCTTTTTGTTTTACCTTTATAAATTTTCTTATAGTCTTAGTCGTTTGTATCAGCCCTATTAATAATGTTAGTAGTAGTAATATATTTACTTTATACTTGAGGGTTCTTGTTGTAAGGGTATGTGGAAGAGGAGTGTCTGCTCCTTTAAGGGTATCTGGTCAAGGACCTTTTTCAGTGCAACAAGAAAAGGAGGAAGCCATAAACAAGAACATACAGGGACACAAACCTGACCAGCAAATGATCAGGGAGGTAGTGATGAGAACCAAACCTGGTCAGTCACACTAATTGATGGGCTATCAAGAAACTACAGGCACCTCTTCCAGGAAAATCAACCTGGAATTTGCAACTGTTACAGCCTGTAAACCAGGGGGACCCCAGACTGGGAGGGGTGCAGGAACTGATGGAGCTGTACAAACCCATGGGGGACGTGCAGGGTAAGGGGGAGTAGGGAGTAACAAAGAGAGGGAGATAGGTAGAAAAGGGTATAAAAAGGGGTCAGTTGCATGTAAAATGGGGCTGGTCAGGATGCTTGTTTGGCTGAGCCCTGTGTTTGATCACCGCAATCTGTCCTATCTTCTTCTTAAGTCTTTTCTTAAACTATCTCTCTGTGTAATCTCAGTCTCTGTCCTGTGTGTGTGCTGCAAGGACTAAGTGCCAGCTACTGATGAGACCTCTCTGTGTGTGAGTGAAAATTGGTGCCAGCTACTGGAGTTGGGCCGGAGGTGTGGATGCCCTGGCCTGTGGTGCCAGCTACTGGAGCCACTGGGGTCTCAGCGTCAGCTACTGGAGCCACTGGGGTTCAACTTCCAGTCACTGGGGCGGGAATGGTGTGTGTCCCAAAAGCAGCTGCTGGGGGGTGACCAGGGTGAGTGAGGAGAGTGAGGGGCTCCACGCTGATGGCTGGAGAGGGACTGCGGGTTACAGACCAGGTGCCTGGTGCCGGCTGCTGGGGCATGAGTGTCTGTATCTTCCCCAAACCATGTGTTCATGTGTGTGTGTTTTCATTCATTCGTTCACTAGCAAACTTTAAACTGGACCAGTCAGCTTGGGGGGGGGCTCAGGTCTGGGCGGAGGGGGTCTGTGCTGGTACACCCAGGGGGACTTGCAAATGTGAAGTGTGTGAGGGACAAGTGTGTGAGCGCTGCCTGTTTGCAGCAAGCACTGTGCTGGACCAGCTGGCAAGTAAGGGACCCGTGGGGTGGGTAAGGGGGCCTGGGATCCAGGCAGGGGTGCTGGTGGACAGAGAGGCCACGCCAGTACTCAGGGGATCCACGAATGTGCATGTGCTTGTGAATCCAGAGTGTTGTGTGTGTGTGACTGCACTAGTGACCTTCAGTCTCTGCCAGCCCAAGAGGAGCACACCCTGTACATGGGTGCTGCTGAAGGCAACGCCTAGTCTGTGGCAGTCTGTGTAACTGGCCATTTCAGGTCTTCTCTGTGTGTGTGTGTGTGAGATGTGTGCTCAGCTTCACTACTGGTGCCGCATCCCTCAGTCTAGGCAGAGGCTCTGGGTCCCTGGGCACCGGGCTGGGCTCCAGCATCCGGGCAGGAAGGTCCTGGGCCGGAGCGGCTGGTCGAGGCAGCCATGCTCTTAACATCACTTAACACTTGTTACGTTCTCATTTTGAATTGCACTTACTGAATATATATTATATGAAGCCTTTTCTGCCTCTCTGTCTTTGCAGACTAAGTATAAAATGGGATTCACTTTTGGATACAGTGAAAATACAGGACAGCAGAGTATGCTGAGATGCCTACTTTATGTTTATTTGTGGTGCAGCACATTTCTGTCCTTCACCGTTCCTTCCACGTTTTTGTCTAAAGCGTGATACTGGATGAAAGGAGTCTGGTGTCCTGAGGAATGTAACAGTAGCTGCTCAGCTGCAGCTACTCAGCCAGACAAAAATACTCAATGGCAAAGACGACAATTTCACAGAATCACAGAATTGTATATGTTGGAAAAGACCTTTAAGATCATCGAGTCCAACTGTAAACCTAACACTACCAAGACCACCACTATACCATGTCCCTAAGCACCTCATCCAAACGTCTTCTAAATACCTCCAGGGATGGTGACTCAACCACTTCCCTGGGCAGCCTGTTCCAATGCTTGATAACCCTTCCAGTGAAGTAAAATTTCCTAATATCCAGTCTAAACCTCCCCTGGCACAACTTGAGGCCATTTCCTCTTGTCTTATCACTTGTTACTTGTGAGAAGAGACCAACCCCCACCTCTCTACAACCTCCTTTCAGGTAGTTGTAGAGAGCAATAAGGTCTCCCCTCAGCCTCTGCTTCTCCAGGCTAAACAACCCCAGTTCCCTCAGCTGCTCCTCATAAGACTTGTGCTCTAGACCCTTCACCAGCTTCATTGCCCTTCTCTGGACACACTCCAGCACCTCAATGTCCCTCTTGTAGTGAGGGGCCCAAAACCGAACACAGTATTCGAGGTGCGGCCTCACCAGTGCCGAGTACAGGGGGACAATCACTTCCCTAGTCCTGCTGGCCACACTATTTCTGATACAAGCCAGGATGCCATTGGCTTTCTTGGCCACCTGGGCACACTGCCAGCTCATATTCAGGCGGCTGTCAATCAACACCCCCAGGTCCTTTTCTGCTGGGCAGCTTTCCAGCCACTCTTCCCTAAGCCTGTAGCGTTGCATGGGGTTGCTGTGGCCCAAGTGCAGGACCTTGCACTTAGCCTTGTTGAACCTCATACATTTGGCCCCAGCCCATTGATCCAGCCTGTCCAGGTCCCTTTGGAGAGCCTTCCTACCCTCAAGCAGATCAACACTCCCGCACAACATGGTGTCGTCTGCAAACGTACTGAGGGTGCACTCGATCCCTTCGTCCAGATCATTGATAAAGATATTAAACAAGACTGGCCCCAACACAGAGCCCTGGGGAACACCACTTGTGACCGGCCGCCAACTGGAGTAAACTCCATTCACCACCACTCTTTGGGCCCGGCCAGCCAGCCAGTTCTTTACCCAGCGAAGAGTACACCCGTCCAAGCCATGAGCAGCCAGTTTCTCCAGGAGAATGCTGTGGGAAATGGTGTCAAAGGCTTTACTGGAGTCTAGATAGACAACATCCACAGCCTTTCCCTCATCCACTAGGCAGGTCGCCTTGTCATAGAAGGAGATCAGGTTGGTCAAGCAAGACCTGCCTTTCCTAAACCCATGCTGGCTGGGCTTGATCCCTTGGTTATCCTCTACATGCCGCGTGATGGCACTCAAGATGATCTGCTCCATCAGCTTCCCCGTTACTGAGGTCAGGCTGACAGGCCTGTAGTTCCCCGGATCCTCCTTCCGGCCCTTCTTGTAGATGGGCGTCACATTTGCTAATCTCCAGTCAGCTGGGACCTCCCCAGTTAGCCAGGACTGCTGGTAAATGATGGAAAGGGGCTTGGTGAGCACTTCCACCAGCTCCCTCAGTACTCTCGGGTGGATCCCATCCAGCCCCATAGACTTGTGAGTGTCTAAGTGGTGCAGCAGGTCACTAACCATTTCCCCCTGGATTATGGGGGCTCCATTCTGGTCCCCGTCCCTATCTTCCAACTCAGGGGGCTGGGTACCCAGGGAACAACTGGCCCTACTATTAAAGACTGAGGCAAAGAAGGCATTAAGTACCTCAGCCTTTTCCTCATCCTTGGTCACTGTGTTCCCTCCCCCATCTACTAGAGGCTGGAGATTCTTCTTAGCTCTCCTTTTGCTGCTAATGTATTTGAAGAAGTATTTTTTATTGTCTTTTATGGCAGTAGCCAGATTGAGCTCTAGCTCAGCTTTGGCCCTTCTAATTTTCTCCCTGCACAGCCTCGCTACACCTTTGTAGTCCTCTTGACTTGCCTGCCCCTTCTTCTAGAGGTCATAGACTCTCCTCTTTTTCCTGAGTTCTAGCCAAAGCTCTCTATTCAGCCAGGCCGGTCTTCTTCCCCGCTGGCTCATCTTTTGGCACCTGGGGACAGCCTGCTCTTGTGCCTTTGGGACTTCCTCCTTAAAGAATGTCCAGCCTTCCTGGACTCCTTTGCCCTTTAGGGCTGCCTCCCAGGGGACTCTGTCGACCAGGCTCCTAAACAGGCCGAAGTCTGCCCTCCAGAAGTCTAAGGTGGCAGTTTTGCTGACCCCCCTCCTCACTTCTCCAAGTATCAAAAACTCTATCATTTCGTGATCACTCTGCCCAAGGTGGCCTCCAACCATCACATCGCTCACAAGTCCTTCTCTGTCCATGAACAAGAGGTCCAGCGGGGCACCTTCCCTAGTTGGCTCACTCACCAGCTGTGTCAGGAAGTTATCTGCCACACACTCCAGGAACCTCCTAGACTGTTTCCTCTCTGCTGTATTGTATTTCCAGCAGACATCTGGTAAGTTGAAGTCCCCCACAAGAACAAGGGCTAGCAATCATGAGGTTTCTCCCAGCTGCTTATAGAATAGTTCGTCTGTCTCCTCATCCTGGTTGGGTGGTCTGTAAGACTCCCACCACAATATCTGCCTTGTTGGCCTTCCCCCTGATTCTTACCCATAGACACTCCACCCTATCATCACCATCATTAAGCTCTAAACTATCCAAACACTCCCTAACATACAGGGCTACCCCACCACCTCTCCTTCCTTGCCTATCCCTCCTGAAGAGTTTATAGCCATCCATCGCCGCACTCCAGTTGTGCGAGTCATCCCACCATCTTTCCGTGATGGCAACCATATCATAGTTTTCCTGATGTACAATGGCTTCCAGCTCCTCCTGCTTGTTGCCCATGCTGCGTGCATTGGTGTACAGGCACTTCAGCTGGGCTGTCGTCCGTGTCTCCTTCACAGAGGAACACCCCTTGTGTGCTTTGAGGTGTTTCACTGGCGTTTCCCTCTTGGCTCCTATTGCCTCAGTATCCCCTAGCTCAACTCTGTTCGACTTCAGCTGTGCCCCAGCGTACCCCGCACATCTCAGAGACACAGGCTGAGTGCCCTCACTGGCACCCGCTCCCTCTAACCGTGGCACGTTGTCCCTCAGCTTCTCTTGGGCAAGCCTGATATTATCCCCCTCCCCCTTTGAGTCTAGTTTAAAGCTCTGTTGATGAGCCCTGCAAGCTCCTGAGCAAAGATTCTCTTTCCCCTTTGAGAAAGATGAATCCCATCAGACGCCAGCAAACCTGGTGCTGTGTAGGCCATCCCGTTATCAAAAAAACCAAATCTGTGGTGATGACACCAGCCACGGAGCCATGAGTTAATAGATTGGGTACCTCTGTTCCTTCTAGTGTCACTGCCCACAACTGGAAGGAGAGAGGAGAAAATAACCTGTGCTCCAGAGTCCCTTGCTAGCCGTCCCAAGGCCCTGAAGTCTCTTTTGATTGCCCTAGGACTTCGTGTTGCAGCTTCATCGCCCCCCACATGGAAGAGCAGTAGAGGGTAATAGTCCGAGGGCCATACCAGGCTAGGGAGTATCCTAGTGATATCCTTCCTCTCTAGTGATATTTCTTCCTCTCTTTTGCCTTCACCTCACTTGAGGGCAGGTATTCTAAATGGCCATACTTAATTCATGTCTATAATTAACAGTTAGCAAATTTTTGACAAAGATTAGCTTTCATTTCTTTTGTCTGAGAATTTTATACAGCCATTTGGAAGAGGCATCTTAGATTCTGAGAAATCAAGCTTTAGAAAAGGAATTCTAACTTACTAAATTGTTTCTACATCTTTTTTACTATTCTGGCATTATTTAATCTCTTATTTCAGATTTAATAAATATTCCAAATGTGACTGCGATAAAGGAAGACATGAACCTTGGCTTGACTCTAATACAGAACTCAAAACCAGGAGGATTTTTGGTACGTATTGAGGACGTATTCAATAGACCCAGAAATTCCTGAGGAGAATGAAGAAACTAGAATTCTCCACACTTTTTTATTAAATCCAAGCTGAATGTATTTTAATACATTAATACATATTAGATTAATACATATTTTGCATATTTTAAAATATTCCATCCCATTGTCATTACCTAGGGTCCAAAATCAGGAAAATTACAAATTGTCTCCTTCTGCATTTATCTAAATATCCTATGGAAGCGCATATAATTAAATATTCTGTAATTTAGGTCAGACAGGTAAGAATATTTCCACCATGGACATCTGTAAGGTAGTCTTATATAGTTCTGGTTATGCTTTCAAAAGACAGTATGGGATCTCTCCTCTACCATAAGCACTTGCACAGTGACTGTTCTCCTGAGATGTCAAGATTTCCAGTCCCATGGATTTGCCTTTTCCTTTAGCAATATGATTTATTTAGTTAGTGAGCTGGAGGAGTATGAGTTTTCTACGTGTATATTCTGCAAACCACTCTCCTTGGAGCCTGTAAAACAGATTTCATTATTGAAAGGAAGTTAATGCCCATTTAATATGCTTTTTTACAGTCTTAACCATAAGCATGAAAACTGTTGGAGTGTAGGTGTATTCCAGTTCATGATGCACACATTGTAGGCATGTGGAGTAATTAAATGAAACAATAAACTACAGACAAATGAGCTTTGAGACTCACTTTAAGCTTTGTATTTCTCTGTTGTATCACAGAAGTATTCAAATATTTATTATCTTCATTACCATATAGCCCAATTCATTGAAGTACTTAATAGGTCTAATTCTAAGCTTTCCAGCAGCTTTCTTTGAGTTAGTAAGGTTAATCATAACTTCAAAATACAGCAACAATGCTCTTCTTGATTGTTGGTTTGAGAAGATACTTATTAAAAAAAATCTTATTCTATCTCTTCGATAATACCTTTTAATTACTGTTAATACTGTCCCATGCATACCCACTTTAATCAGTGTCTGTACTTGCAGTAATTTAAAACATCTCATGCAGAAAAATTTGCATTTTCTAATAATATTTGAACTTCTCTCAAATATAAAGTATTTCCTGATCCATATGGTATTGATTGACTCTACCTAAATCGCATAAAGTAAACAAAAAAAAAAAAATTGAACACCAAGACGTGAACAGTTAGCCACTTCTTTGGCGAAGGGAGTTTTTTTTGACAGAAGGAGAACGGGGTATTGGAGACAGGTGCTTATTTGTGACTCAGCCTCAACAAATATCAAAAGCCCTAAGACTTAGATGTGGCTAAAATTGGATAATAAGTGGAGATAGTCTTTGCTCGTAATTGCAAGCTGCTGCCAGCCAGGACTTCACTCCAAGACACTGTCTATGGCAGCTGGCCTCTGTGATGGGCTCTTTGGGTTATGCTCAGGGCTTTCTCGTCCCGGCTCACTATGCTCCTTCCTCCTGTGGCTGCTTCTCTCTCAGCCTCCATCTGCTTGCACCAGTCTGTGCTGCATCCCGGGAGGTGTCCTGGGCTGCTCGGCTGGACCATGACCCAGCCTGACGTGTCTGTGCCGTAGCTTGTGAGTCCTGCTGGTTCAGCTGTTTGATGCCATGTGATTGCTTCCCACAGGTATCCTAAGTACAGGGCAGTCATTTTCACATGCTCATTACATTTTTCTGAGGCATGCTTAGTCCTGTTGGAAAGGTGCTTAAGAATTTCACTGTTGGTTAACAACTTTTTTCTGGATTTCTGATCTAAGTTTGATCAAACTGATAAGTTTGTTCTTTGCGTAGTGCTGTGCCTTTAGTTAAAAAGAACAGCTCCCATCTCCCTACATGTAAAATCTCCCTTCTATATTTAACACCCCACAATCATTCTCCTTTGTCCTTCGGTTTGCTAGACAAACACAGAGTTTTTTTGGCCGAAATGCACTTTTTAAAATATACCCCTCTCAAACATGAATGACCAGGTCTATGCTGTATTCCACATGAGTCTTTCCAGGGCACTATATAGTATATTTGGTATTTCCCCGTCTCAACTAGAGGTGCTTCTTGTCACATATCTTCAGGCCATATTTGCTTTGCATGTTGGCTACATGCTTATGGTCACCCTGTAATCAGCCAGTGCCCGATCCATCTGCTCCTCTCTCTTCCACTCAATGAGCTCCCAGTTTATGTCTACATTTCTTAAGATTAGTCCTTAAGGGCAAGTCTGTGCCCCCTTTCTAATATTCCACTTTTCAAGTTCATCAGTTTTTAGTATGTGATCTCCCAGTTTTCCCCTGCATTAATAATGCATCTTAAATTTCTGACTGTAACAATGCTAGAACATTAGAGCATTTCCTTTTTTTTTAAGGTGAAGATCAGCAAAGTTTATTAGAACATTTTTATTTTTTGGTCCAAGATTAACATCACGATTTTGAGTTACCATTAATACAGAAGAAAACTAGAAAACAGGCAAATGAGATTGATCTAAAAAGAACTTTAAATTAAAAATAACTTTAAATTAAAGACTCTCCTCCAGCTTCATAGTTACTGGTATAGATGATTTCTTTTGTACCTCTCACCTCTGTAAATATCCATCTTTTCCAGTAAAACTAATCATGCCCCATGTGGCAGCTAAAAAGAGCACTTATCTCAAGATCAGATAATGTAGATATACTTCCTTTCTCTTGTCTAGAAAATCTGCCATCTTGTCAAGTATGTTAGGATAGTTTGATGTGGTCTGCCACTGGTAAACCAGGGTGCGATTTATCTAATTTTCCATTTACTTCTGCTTTTAATTACCTTTTTTTCAATATTCTTGAGAAAAGGGTAATAATTCTGTTCACTCTCTCCTCTCTTCCTAAATAGAGATGGTGCATTTTCTGTTTTCCAGGCTCTCCTGGCTGGATAGGGCAATCAGAAAGTATATGTAATGAAGCTATCATTACTTTCAGAACTGTTGGACAGAGGTTATGTAGAGGTTATGTTTTTTTCCTTGAGTTCCTAACGTGATTTTCTTTTAAAAAGACCCCCCCCAATATCCTCATGACAAAATACTGTCTCAGTATCTGTCTTTTTTATCTAGGTACTTTTGTAAAAATCCTTCTAATATCAGAGGCGTGGATGTCACGCAACTGGCTGGTTGATCTAGCTGAAAACATTTCTTTTTACAGAGATCATTTTCAGCAAAGAAGCAAGATTATTTTCCCCGGAAGGCAATGAAACATGTAGCCGAGGGGTATGTGAGGCCAGGGCCAAACTTCTTCTTTTAGCTGCAGCTAAATAGAACAGTGCATACTGTGAGGCTACACCCTCACTGGAGACGATGAAGAAGTTTAACATGTAAATATTTTGGCAAAGTGAATTTCCCTTGGGAACAAGGCTTCTCAAATTAATAAATGTGTGTTTGTGTGCGCACTGATCACAAAACTCTTCAGTCTGGTCACACTGTTGGTGGTAATCGGACATACCGCAAGAAAAGCTCCTCTGCATGAGGAAAAGCTCCTCTGCATGAGCTCCTCTGATGCCACCTCCTGGTTAGTGGAAGTACTTCTCTGCATGCTTATAAGCGATGTGCAAATACCAACCCTAGTTTTAAACCCATAGTTTGTAGAGCAGGTGGCTTAAAGCAGCGCAGATTCCTTGCAAACCAAGTCACACTCCCTAGAAGTTATAGCTGTGCATAGCGAGGCCGCACCTCGAATACTGTGTTCCGTTTTGGGCCCCTCACTACAAGAGAGACATTGAGGTGCTGGAGCGTGTCCAGAGAAGGGCAACAAAGCTGGTGAAGGGTCTAGAGCAGAAGTCTTATGAGGAGCGGCTGAGGGAACTGGGGTTGTTTAGCCTGGAGAAAAGGAGGCTGAGGGGAGACCTCATCGCTCTCTACAACTACCTGAAAGGAGGTTGTAGAGAGGTGGGGGTCAGTCTCTTCTCCCAAGTAACAAATGATAGGATGAGAGGAAATGGCCTCAAGTTGTGCCAGGGGAGGTTTAGACTGGATATTAGGAAATTTTACTTCACTGGAAGGGTTATCAAGCATTGGAACAGGCTGCCCAGGGAAGTGGTTGAGTCGCCATCCCTGGAAGTATTTAAAAGACGTTTGGATGAGGTGCTTAGGGACATGGTGTAGTGGTGGTCTTGGTAGTGTTAGGTTTATGTTTGGACTCGATGATCTTAAAGGTCTTTTCCAACATATACAATTCTGTGATTCTGTGATAGTCTGGAAGGACCAGCTTGCAGGAGGCGGCACTAGGATGATCACGAATAGAGAATCCTTTTTATGAGAAAGTCTATGAAAGGGGTTACCTGACACCGTCACAGTGATAGCAAGGGATTTGGTCTGATAATCCAAGAGGGCTCCTCTGATCCTATATTCCTGTAGTCCTGCTTATTGTGCTTTTGTATATGGATATGGTGAGACAAGTATTTGTTATTTTTATAGTTTCTCTTTTTTTAAAATTTATTTTTAAAGGTTTGTGGTCCCTTGTGGGCACAGCAGTGTGGAAGCCAATACTATGCAACAGGAGTCTCTTCTGAAATCAGTCCAAGTTTCCAGATACTAAGAAGCTTTTCTCCTGCTGTTCAAAGTAAGGCAACATGTGCAAAACAGATTCAATTTAAAAAAACAGATCAAACAAAATCAAGATACATTTTGTCGGGGACTTTTAATTTGGGATTTTTAAAAACATGTATGTGCAAAAAGTAAAGCCTTGTGATTCACATGTAAGGACTGACAGATTCTGATCTAATGCTGATATGAATCTGGACTCACTCCTCTGAATTCAGCAGCATTGCACCAGAGTAGTGAAAATGAAGACAGGCTCAAAATCTGCATATGCTTCTATTGAGTCTTCATTCAGGCAAAACCTTCCTGATCTGAAGTATTGCCTATGTGAGTCCTAACTATGCACCTCTGGATTTAGCCAAAGAGTTGTAAGTACATTGAGACTGAAAGTGCATTTAATGTCCACTTTTTATTTTTGTTTTAGAGTGTTCCTCTGTCAAAGATGTTGTGGTGGTTTGTGATAAGTCAAACAGCATTTATCCCTGGGATGCAGTGCAAGCATTTTTGAAAAAAATTTGTACAAGGCTTAGATATAGGCCTTAACAAAACCCAGGTAAGTCAAAGACATCTTTGAGAAAGACAAAAAAAAAGGTTTTATTAGCATAACTACAGTACCTCCCCCAAGGCCAGAGATTATGCAGTTGTCTTTTATCTTTTAATATTTGGGTTTTTATCTGACAGCTAACCTATTCCAAAGGGGGTTAGTAATTTGATTCAAAACATAGACCAACTGAAATAGAAGTCTAGGTTATATCTAGTGGAGTCAGATCTCTTTCATATATTATATGTAAGAATAATTAAAATGCAGTCTGTGGGGATGTGGTAAAAGTAGAACAGTTTCTTTTATGGGCTTTTCATATGGCTCTTACTTTCCAACTGCTGCATCTTTAAAATAAGATTTTTTTTCCTGCTTGGTTACTATCTGATCTTTGAGTTCTTTTTTCCTTTTAATTTGATGATGGTAAGGAAAATTTTATTGCCTTTTAAAAAACATTTTCTGTCTTTGCAGTTGTCCATTTTCCATAAACACTTCTGGGAACAAAGACTGGGGCACTGGAAATCTCTCTCCCTAAGGCTGCCTTCTTCCTTGGGCTACTTTGGAAGCAAGGTGCTTAAAAGCTAGGCTTCCTGCTCAGTCCTTTCTGAATCTCACCTTTAGCATCTTCTCCTCTTTTTTTTTCTTTCATACTAAATGTACATCTTAGCATATTTCTTTAGCATTCACCTGTATTAAAAATAAATAGGGTTTGCAGCGCTGTCAAGTAACTAACCTTTAGGATTTCCTTAGAAGAGATCAGAATGAGGTGCTGTCCACTTGTAGAATTTTTGCTATTTTCTCATTTTTCCCCAGAGCTCCCTGTATTATTGCTGTCCATAAGCTCTTCCAGAAGTAACCAAGCAAACATTTAATGCCTACTATTTCAGATTGTTTGCATTAACATATTGTAGTCCATAATAAATGACATAAGATGCAAGAGCATTTAGCTTTCTTTGCTTTCCAAATGTGTTAATATTAATTGGTTTTATATGTGTTGAAAGAAAATAACCCCATATGCATCTGCAGATCTTTTACTCCAGCCTCACAAATAATTAAGCATCATGATTCTATGTAACTGATTGTAATGCGTGATAATCTAACATATTTTCTTTATTGCATAGGTGGGTTTAATTCAGTATGCTAATGATCCCCATGTAGTGTTCAACTTGAATACATATCAAAGGATGAGGTTGTTAAAGCAATGGAGGGAACATATCAGAAGGGAGGAGATCTGACTAATACTTTCAAAGCCATTGACAATGCAAGGTAAAACATATCGATGATTACTGTGCTACTATTGTAACTTATCTTACAAGGTGATGAGCACATCCTGAATTTCATTCCCACTGGGAGTGCAAGTGCTTGGAGCCTCTGAGGAGGCTCCCAGAGCCAGGCAGAATCCATCAGGTACATTTACCGTGCCCCGTGCAGAACAGTACAGGGATATGTAAACTAGACTTTCTGAAAAACAAGTCCTTAACCTTTGGGTTAAACTCTACACTAAAGTAGTTCTGGTAAACAACAGAATTGTTTGGGCTCAGATGTCTAAACATGACAGTGCATCCAACACCATGGACAAGCTTTTTGGAAAGATACAAAATCACTGAAAGAAGTAAAATTTATCCAGGGATTCAGTGGGACCGATAACGCTCGTGTTTGCAGGTGAGGCCTTGGTTGACTGCAGAGAAAATAAAATCTCTTGTCTGGTGTCAGTTTGTCACTGTAGCACCAGCAACATGAAAAATAGGAAAAACTTAAAATGATATACCATGACTCTGAATACATATACAAACCAGGTCTGTTCCTCAATAGGAAGATGCTATTTTGCAATTGAATCAAGGACAGGACTCTAGGCCAAAATACATGCTGAATCAAATGGCTTTGAAAAATCTTATTTAGGGACAGAGTCAGCCTTCAGTGGAGTCCAAATTTCCAGTAGTATTGAGGAACCTAATATTAATACTCTTTCCCTTTTGTTTGAATTTGGTGGAGCCAATTCCTGGCTACTCTGGTGTTACAAAACATTAATAGTTCTGACAAAAAAACCTTTTTATTTAGAAACATTTGCACCAAAAAAAATTGTTTTCCCTGGAATGTACATTTCTATCAGAAATACCATCCAGTCTTACTCGTTTTTTTTTCTACTTCCTTGATTACATTTCTGATGGTTCTTTGAGCAGTGCTTTGAGAAAAAGCTATTAGGAGCATAATTAAAAATTCTTGTTGCAGACTGTTAATTTACAAATAAAAAAGTACTACAGATGCACCTTGTTCTCAGTCATGACTTATGACTATTCATTACAGTATGTATACAGAATTCCATCCATTGTAAATTGACATGTGATAAATCAAATATTTTATAACAGACAGTATGCCTTCTCACCTGAATTGGGAGGACGCCCAACAGCCACAAAAGTAATGGCTGTTGTGACAGATGGTGAATCACACGATGACTCCAACTTGAAAACAGTGATAGGTAAATGCAATGAATACAATATAACTAGATTTTGCATTGCTGTAAGTAATACTATAATTGTATATATTATTGCAATTTTTGAAAGATCATTTTGTTGCATATGCATGAAAGTGCATGTTCTATAAATAAGCTGTATATAATGCATGCATTGTTACACTGGTGAGACTGAAACTAAGTTAAATTAATCTTTATGAACTAGTGAAATATTGGTGGTCTTTAACTGGCTGAAAAAGCAAAACCAATATTACCTGAGCAACTTTAGTGGTTGTTTTCTTTGCCTTGGTTTATATCTTTCCTATCTGAATTTTCCCTTGTATAGGAATATAGTCTAATAAGCAATTCAGTAATATGAATGAAAGTAATTTTATTTTTTTGTTATATGTAGAATACTTACTCAAATAATACAGAAGGAAATGGAGTAACACCATGGTTTCCTTCGCTGCTCTTATTTTGTTCTTTTTTTTCCCCAAGGTTTTAGGATACTTAATCAGGCATGAACTTGATAATAAAAACTTAATTAAAGAAATCAAAGGAATTGCTAGCCATCCAACAGACAAGTATTTCTTTAATGTGTCATCTGAGGCTGCACTACTGGAAGAAGCAGGAACACTCGGAGAGTGCATTTTTAGCATAGAAGGTAAAATACTCAATATCTCTGAAAAATTAGATTAGATTCTCCTAGCTGAGGATTTTATTTAGCTTCACCTTAGTGTAGTACTGTGAAAATGAGGGGCAGCTGGAGCTGCTTGTTGCTCCCCAGGAGGGTTCTGGTTTGCACAGGTGTTCCCCCAGCGACCCCACCCCTAATGAGCCTGAGCTTCAAGTTGGTTTCTGCAGATTTGTGGGAAATGTCCCCCAGTTGCTGAAAGTTTCAGTCAAGTCCTGGGCTTCAGGCATCCACTGAGGGCTTGTCCATATGCGTCCAAATGTATTTGGAGCTATTACCACTGGAGGAGTAAAGGTATCTTTATGCTTGTCAGATTCACTTGTGTTTCTCTGTTAATGGTAAGCAAGTGTAAAGATAAAAAGCAAATCAGAAGACTAGGTTACTGATGACAGAACTGGAAAGCTACAGTAATGCAATCTGTGTGGCATCTACCAGGCTCCATCCCTAGTATCACCCACAGTCCTCCGTGTACTGTTTGGATGAAGTTGCTGTAGAGGTGACTCGGAGGCACTTCATTCCCCCAAAAGCCATCTTTTTAAAGTCAAATTTAGACCTTGCTTGGGAGACTTGTGACCTGCCCTCAGACCTCCCAAAGAAGCTTTTCATGGCTGCAGCCTTACTGTGCTCAGGATGAAATCTTCCCCTTCTCTTTCACCTCTGTCTGTTCTTTACTAGGCCCATGCTGCTAATCAAATCAAGGGGATCAGTTGAGCTCCCCCTTCTTGGGTTTTGCTGAGTACTCCTGGTGAATTCCCGTTACTCAAGTTCCATCCAGCTAGCTTAGGAAATATTCCTGCACGTCACAATTACAACAGTTTTTATAAGTCATATACTATGATAAACATTCATATGAAAGTTGTGAATATAGTTATTAAATATAGTTGTGAATATAATTATTAAAGCTGCTGATTTCAGTGTACTATTAGTGCTTCCTAGGGCACATAAAAACAGATTAGCCACAGGAACAACACTGTGCAGACTTATCCAAGCCATCTATCATTATCTTTTGCCTCTTTTGGAAGAGACTCCATAGCATCATGGCTCCATGCAGCCATCTTATCAATTTGCCATTAAATCCTCAAAATATTCTACTGTTTAATAGCTTGAGAGCTGATTTCCATTGTTTGTAAATGTTGGAAATGCTTTAGCGGAATTGGTGGGTTTGGAAAAAATTACATACAGTCCCTATATAGCTACACTCAGAGGTAGCAGGATTGGATCTCCTGTGTGGTTCTAGAGGGTTAACCATATGTGAATTTTTGTTTTTTTACCAGGTACAGATCAAGGTGATACATTCCAAATGGAAATGTCACAGGTGGGCTTCAGTGCACATTACTCACAAATAAAGGTATGTGAATTTAATTATTTAATTATATAAGTAGATGTAATTATGTAGACATTAATGCTTAGAAGTGCAACAAAATAAGACCAATAAAACAAAATGACCGATTTTAAGATTTTTTTTTTTTACAAGCAGGAGAATTTCAAATTATGCTCTTTTTTTTTTACTTGAATACCACAAAAATTACTTCTAATAGATGGTGTATATCCCTAAAAGGAAAAAATATACATTAATATGTGAAGTTGAGTAATAGTTTCTTTCATGTAATGATTTTGAGATAATTATTTAATCCAATGATTTCAGTGATTTCTGAGTTCACCTAGCATAAAAAATTCAGTTGCTCCAAGTTAACATTTTGCAGTTGAATAACTCAAAAGAATTGAAACAATATTGTAAAGCTGACGTATTTCTAGGCAATGACCAAGATGTAAATAAAGTCTGAAAATAATTTGTCTAATATGTATCAAGTTAATAATATTTCTTTAAAGCATATTTCAGTTAGAAATTAGAGAGAATAATAAATCAGATATATTTTTCATGCCAATCAATTTTAAGATTATCTTGACCAAATAGGTCCTCTTTGTAAAATTCAAGTGTGGTTCAAGCAGCTTTCAACTGAAAATACAGGAAGGTTGTCTCTTTCTCGTAGCCCTTCATCTGAACAAAAAAATGTCTTTAAAAAGTCCTCCGTATTTGCACAAATTGAAGTTTTAATTTATCGAGCACTTGATGCTAGGAAATGGAAAATTAAGAAATATTTGAGTTTTTCTTCAGGAAAATTACACATATTATTTTTATTGTAGTTTTCTATATCAATATCTCCGTTCCGTAATGAAAGAATTTCAATAATGTGAATAATCTAAACTATGGGTTTTTTCTGTGTACAAGTCTAAGATTAAGTATTTATGTATAAGCCATATTAATTTGGATTTTAGATTTAACTGTCCTCTCAAGGACATCTCCTTACAATACACCTAAAGAATGAAATTTTGTATCTTCTTCCATTTGCACTTTTATTGGCAAAAGGGGGCTTTAGCTTTTTTTTACCATTTTGTTTAACAGTCTTCTGAGGATCATGAGTGCATAAAAGCATGGCAAGCCCAACCCCAGGGTGGACAGGCTTAAGAAATTATCACAGTGTTTCATAGAATCATAGAATGGTTTGGGTTGGAAGGGACCTTAAAGATCACCTAGTTCCAACCCCCCTGCCATGGGCAGGGACACCTTCCACTAGACCAGGTTGCTCAAAGCCCCACCCAACCTGGCTTTGAACGCTTCCAGGGAGGGGGCATCCACAAATAAACCCATTTTATCTTGAGTTACAGGGCCCTGGGAGCTAAAGCAGTCACTTATCCTCTTGCAATAGAGGGGTGATAATCCCACTTAACAGGGCAGTAAAATCCAGCATGTAAGTGGTAATGTCACAGATGGAGTGAGAGTGCACTTCACTCATAAGAGAGAAGCAAGAATATACTTTATTGGTATAGACCAGGGAGTTAACAAAGTTCAGTGCGACAGTTATTTAACAAGATTCAATGGCAAGGTACACTTGATTGCTTACTGCATAGAGGACAGAGTCAGACAAAACTGTCAGGGTGACCCTCCCGTTGAGTCATGACATTTGGAAAAGGATCCCCTTGCTTTCTAAACTCCTTCTCAGAGAGGAGTCTAGGTGCGGCTAGATCCAATCCTAGTCCCAGACTCGGTCAATGGTTTATGTCTAAAGGATTATATGTGCGCAATCAATCCTTTATATCACTTAGCTAAGATTTCAAAGTTTAGCGTGCTATTAGTCACTTACCGAGGATCTGTTGCGGCAAGGAATCTCTCAACCTCGAGGAGTAACCTTGAGAGGTGTCCCTGCTCAAGGGGAGACCATGGTGTGCGGCCCGCTGCTGTGCGGGAGAGCTCAAAGGGCCCTGGGCTGTCCACTATTTAAGGAGTAAGATGATTGACTTATGGTCATATTTGCATATCAGCAAGACGTTTGGATCACTGCTTCAGGCAGCCCTTGGCTACTTTGTTGCCAATCTGTCCTCAAGGTCCAGCATAAGCTGGATGCAGCTATCAGGATGACTCCCACTGGTGGTTACTGCTTGTGCAGGGGTGGGAGGGGAGCACGCCGCCACACTCCACCCTGTGACTATAGTCAATTCCTCTTACCTTCACAGCGTGGTGGTCTGGTCACCTCTTGCCTCTGTGCCATAAATAGTATATTGATAGTTTGTGCGCTTATAGAGCCACGGTAAGTAGACAGTGAAGCACTGCTATTTTTTATGCGTTAATTTGTATGTTTTGGGTGACTGAAGTTGGGTTATTTGTTTTATCATGTACCAAACCTTTATATACAATATAATTATAAGCAATAGACATATTAAAGTTAGTGTAAAACATATTAAACATATTAAAGTTACAACATATTAAAGTTGTGTAAAATCACGACTGGGTGAAGCATAAGATTAAACACTCCCGTTGCTGTCGGTGACCATCCAAGAAGAGTTTCCCACCAATGGTGTTCTCCATCCTTCTTCACTCTTTCCAAGACATGGTGTATCTCTTCTGCATCATGATGAACGGTGATCAGAGTTTTGTGTCCATTGTTTTGGACGCATTCCAGCAGTTGACACAGGTCATCGTGTTGTAGTAGTTTCTTCACCAATGTAAGATTCATTCCGATGGGGGTAGGCAATAAATCTTGACTCAATGTATAGTTAGATTGTAACAATTGATAAGACGTAACAGGAGCTGAATAATTGAAGTCACATCCCACAATTTTTGTAAAGTTACAAACACAAATATTTGAGCGATTGCTTGTATCTACAGTAACGTTATCTACAAATATAAAATCACAAAGGGTTCTCATACAAACACATCCTTTTCCAGTATACACAAGTACAGTTTCAGGGGCTTCATCAGGTTGTATTTCAAAATGACAAACATTTTGTTCAGTGTCAAGACAGATGTCTTGGGCTTTGATGGTGTTACTCTCACAAATAAATCCTTGTTGTTCCTGTACAACGCATGCATTAACATCAACAGTTTGTCATTTGTTTCCATTTCGGTGGGCCCACACTCTATGTTCTAATGGATAGAGTACAGTTCCATTGTGATTTAATCCTAATGCAATGATTGGGTATATGGTGGGATATACCGAAGCATTGTGTATTGTTAAGACAAAAGCTGTGGCCTTATTGTTGATGGGGTCATAAGTGAAATTGGCTAAATACTACCAGGACTGAAATTCTTTCTCAAATTTAGTTGCATTATCCCAAATTACCTGATGGTCCCTTTCATTAATTCTTTCCCACTGAGGTAATATATCAGATAAGAGCCATTGGTTAGTTCCCAATGCTAATAGAGAAGACCGCAATGGGTGTTCTAATTTGTTTAAATCACTTGTTGTTGTGCTCAGTTTGTTTATGAGTACTTCGGCATCGATACTATTTAAGACTCCCAATCCTGTCCCTATGATACCGGTCACATCTCTCCTTGTTCGTCTTGGAGAGGTGAGGGTTCGCCCATGTAACCATGCTAACCATCCTGCATAGGACGTACCTAGGAATGGTGAACAGGTCGGTTTGATTGCAGACATATTACTTTGCATCAGTAGTTCTACTCGTTTAAGAGACCATGATGGATTAAATAACACTTGTTGTTGGCCTGTATTCTTGATCACATACGGTCCAACTTCAGAAATCTGTGGGGATAGAATTTTCTTATCCTTTACAGTCAGGGCAGATGTTGTTGTATTAGGCTCAGTAATGTCTATTTTACATTTAAAGGATAATCCCACACGATGGTGAGCCCAGAGGCAGACTACAAAAACAGGTTGTACTAAGGTAAAATTGTACCAACAGTCCAGTCTTTCAAAGGCGCAAAGTTTTGTATCTTTGGCTATTGGCTTTGATGTAATGTTGTACACAGAAATCTGAGATGCCTTCTCATGGGTAGACCCATTGATCATCCGGCATCCTATTTTAATTTCTTTCCCTGCCGTTCCCCGAAGTCGGGGAACTTTATCATCAGCTTCATCTTTATCCCAGCTCCATTCGTTTTCTAAGTATGTTTCAGTTCCGTGCATGACCACGGTGGAAAGCTTTAAATCCCCCTTACTAGAGTGTATTCCCATACTTCCCGTGTACTTAACACGAGCTTGGGACCATGGCCACTCTAGGGTTCTTTGACCACAGGCTAAGAGGAACAGCATTGTTAGGATTTGGAATAGTAACACGAACACAGCATTTCCGTCTGACATCCTGTGGGGTGCTGTAAGAGAAAATAGAGACTTGTTTCGGTGGGGAGAGTCCAAACAGGTTACCCCATTAAGAAGAAGGAAAAATCCATCGTGCACTAATTCTGTGTTTTGCACCACTGCTATCAGTAGCTTCCCAGGCAAGTGGGCCACGAGGTTTAGTTAAAGTCATAGGCACAGTACTGATGGATGGTAAATTGACCATCACAGGCTGTCCTGGCTGTAATGTCATTGGATATTCTCTTTTCCTAGTAGGTGGAGCGCTAAGCTCAGTTTTTACAAAGAATGCTTGGCTTATAGGCCTTCCAGTAGGCCCATATCGATTATTTAATTGATGGAGTACTTTGGGAAGTCTTGTATCCCATTGAGTTTCCTGTGGTTTGAGACTCCTTTTCAATAAGCCATTAGCTCTTTCTACCATCTCATTCAATTGGGGGTAGTATGGGGTGTGGAATACCCATCTAATTCCCTCTTGTTTTGCCCAGTCTTGCACTTCCTTACATGAAAAGTGTGAGCCAGTATTGCTTTGGATAACATCAGGAGTAGGTAGATTTGAGAACCAAAGTGATAGCCCTCGCACTGTATTTCGCCCCAATGGGCTTTCCGACATTTAGTTGCCATAAGCAAGCCAGAGACTACTTCCACTCCTGTAAGGATGTATCGATATCCTGCAGAGGATTTGAATGGTCCGATATAATCAATTTGCCATGTAGACCATAAAGCTTTCCCTTCATTGATATGTAAAGGTGGTGGTCTAGCAGGATGATCTGCTTGTAGTTTCACTCTACACTGAGGACATTCTGTAAGAATAGTTTCACAAGTTTTTTCTGTTTATAGGCCAACCTTTACTCTGTGCAGCAAAGTAAAGTGCTTCTTTACCTGTGTGGCCTAGGTTTTGATGTAACCATTCTCCCAATCGAAACTGTCACCAAAATTGGGAATAAACCTCTTAACACCAATGTAGCATTAAGAAGCAGGCATTCCCTTTATTGCAGCGCTGGATGCACGGGGGATCCTTCCGCCTAACGTGCATACCAGTTTACACAGATCCAGGTTCATTTATACAGTATATCTTTCCATATGCATAGGTTTTCACACTACTAGGCGCAATTATGTTAATCAGTAGCTTACATAATGATGATTTAGCATAATGCATGCTCAGTTTTTCACGTGGGGGTCTTCTGGTGGTCCCTGGTGGTCGTAGCTCCAAAACCATGCTTTTCAGGTCATGAATTCAGGGTCATTCTTCCTTTTAAGGCTTAATTTTCTCCATGGTTAAATATCACATGCTGGAAGATCCGGTTTTACCAGGATATTCTTGGGTTTTCTTTTGTTTCTTCTTGGTTGACCCTTTGAACTTTATTCTTTACATGTTCCTTACTCATTTTCCAACAATACCACTCAGGATTTAAGGTGATTTTCCTAATTTTAGTCAGCTCATATACCTCTTGATTCCACTTTGTGGCTGGTTGGTTATCTTTAGCATGAGCTTTTACCCATCCCATCTTGAAAGGTGTTTTCCTGGCTATATCTAGTAATAATTGCCAATCTTTGTTTCTCCAAACTGGGGATCTATTTGCTTCCCAATTCAAGGTTTCCCATTGACAGAGCCACTGTGTGGCACTGGCCCATACAGCATAAGAGTCTACATATATGATTTTTTCTCCATTCTGTGCTGCCAAAGCAACTGCTCTTATTTCTCCTACTTGTGCACTGCCTTCACCTTCTTCTACTACTTGTTTGCCGGTGGTAATATCTAATGCAACGGCCTTATATTGCCATTTACTATTTACCCTTTTTGCTGAAGCATCTGTAAACTAAATGTTTTCTGTTGGTGTACCCTCAGTGAGGGGTGGTGCATCCAGAATGGGTGAAGGTTTAAAAGGCTGTTGTAACGCTAAAGGGTCTGTGTTTATGGGCATCTGCAATTTGGAAAGCTTAGTGTGTCCTTCAGTTAGTTGCATATTTTCTGCAACTCCTGTTAGGTAGGCATACCATTTTCGGACAGTGGGTTTTTGTGCAACTCCTTCTGGGGGAGCAGTCCCCTTTAGGATTGCTTCTAGTAAATTAAATGGTCCTCTAGTTTGCACAGGTTGTCCCTGAAGCATTTTCTCAACTTGTTTAGCTGCTCGGACTAAAGATAAAAGTCCCTTTTCCCATTCAGAGTATAGTTGTTCTGTTTCTTTAAATGCGGTTGAGCTAAACAATAAAGGTCTTTTTGGCCCATCGGGCCCAGTTTGGAACAGGTTACAGTAAGTAGCATGTTCGGCAAAACCCCATTCGGCTATAATAGGGTCGCGGGGGTGCACTGGTCCCAGTGACTGATATGTTTTTAACTCTTCAGTTAGAGTTTTGACCGCCTCTTTATGTTCTAATTTCCACTCCCAGGGTTTGCCTTTCCGTAAGAGTGAGTATAAGGGACGGGAAATGATAGAAAATCCAGGCACATGTTTCCTCCAATATCCTAAAGTTCCCATTAATTGTTGTAACTCCTTCCTTGATTGGGGCATTTGCAGCTCTTCGGTTTTTCTTAAGGTATCTGGAGGAATCACTGCACTGCCTGCTATCCACCAAGTACCTAAAAATTTTACTTCTTTGCTTGGTCCCTGATATTTTCCAGGTGGAATCTCAATTTCTGCTTTATTTAGTGCTTGCCATACTGCTGCTGCTGCTTCTCCAACCTTTTCAGAGGAAGTTCCTCCAATCAGAATATCATCTATAATGAAAGGGTTAAATCCCTGACAATCCCTGACTAAGACCTTACTGTGATACATAGACTTGCATTTTTTTTTAGTTTCACTTGCATCCTTGTTCTCTTTTGTTCTCTTCCCCTGCAAAGATAGTTTTGGTTACCTGCTGAGCAGAGTTGATAGGACATTTCCTGTAACTTCTTACCTGATAGGACTAAACAGGCCTTGAGCAAGCTCGTTAGGCTTCCTAATTAAATCACTGATAACAGGAACTCAGGACGATTGTGCCGAAGATAAGCACCAAAGAACTAGCTTAGTTCAAAGAACTAGCTTAGGACTGATGAGCCAATTCAATGACTATATATGGACAAAGGAAGCCCAAAGGAAGCCCAACTAGCGGACAACGTGAGGAAGACTATGGAAGACCACCGGGAGGGTGAAAAGACCCTAACCCTAATTTTACTGCGCATGCTTGGACTATGTAAATGAATTCCGGGAACTCATCACCATAAAACTGCCCTTTTCAGGAAATCTGATGAATATGTATGATTTTTCTGTATATGAACTGATGTGTTGTGCTAACCTGGCGGAGCACTTGTGGCGGAGCGATGCCCAGTGCTGCCCAGCGCTGCAATAAAGAATACCTGCTTAACAGTCAAAACTAGCCAAACTCCAGAACCAAGAACTGTACGAGTTCTTGTATATTTTTCTAAGCACCTAGATCAAGTAAGTAGAGGATGGCCCTCTTGTCTAAGAGCCGTCGCTGCGACTGTGCTGCTCATTCAGGAAGCTAGGAAATTAACTCTGGGACAAAGAATGATGGTACAGGTGCCACATGCTGTGACAACCGTTCTAGAGCAAAAGGGGGGACATTGGTTATCCCCTAGTCGAATGATGAAATATCAGGCTGTGTTACTAGAACAAGATGATGTGGAACTGAAAGTAACAACCACCTTGAATCCAGCCACACTGTTACCGTTGCCTGGGGAAACTGAACTGGAACATGACTGTCTAAAAACAATTGAACAGGTATATGCGAGTAGGACTGATCTGAGAGATATACCTCTGGATTCAGCAGAATTAAATTTGTTTATAGATGGGAGCAGCCAAGTGAGTCTGATGGAGTCCGAAGGGCAGGATATGCAGTTATTATTGGAGGAGAAGAATTGGATGAATTGGAAGCAAAAGCCCTCCCTGCCAATACATCTGCCCAGAAGGCGGAGCTGGTAGCATTAATAAGAGCTTTAGAGCTAGCAGAAGGAAAGACTGTGAATATATGGACAGATTCTAAATATGTCTTTGGAGTAGTTCATGCGCATGGAGCAATTTGGAAAGAAAGGGGTCTCCTTTCATCACAAGGAACACCAGTTAAGTATGGAGAACTAATAAGAAAATTGTTGCAGGTTATTAAACTGCCTGAACAAATAGCAATCATGCACTGTAAGGCTCATCAATTTGGGAATGCTCCTGAAGTGATTGGGAATCGACGGGCAGATTTAGCAGCTAAAAGAGCAGCGGAAGAACAAGTTTTGGGAATATGGCCTGAGAAGTATGAAGACTTAAAGGGACCGCCAACTTATAATAAGGAGGATGATCAATTAGCCAAATTGCTCAATGCAAAGAAGAACAAAGATGGATGGTGGATCACAGAAGATAATCGAGTAGTAGTACCTCCAAACATTATGAGAGAATTTATGGAAAAAGATCCTAGAAGAACACATTGGGGGGTAGAAGCTCTTATGGACAGTGTTGAACTCCACATTTTAAGTGTAGGGATGGGAAATATAGACAAGAGTATTAACCAGAAGTGTGAAATCTGCCAGCAAAACAATCCTTGAACTCAACCCAGACCTCCACCCAGGAAAACTAAAGAAAGGAAATACTCCTGGTGACTATTGGCAAATAGATTTTTCGGAACTTCCCAGGCAAAATGGGTATCGGTATTTATTAGTATTAGTGGATACTTTCTCTGGATGGCCAGAAGCCTTTCCCTGTCACACCAATCAGGCTAGAGAAGTAGTTAAAGTATTATTGAAAGAAGTAATCCCTCGTTTCGGGATTCCAATTGGAATGTCCGAGGACCCCATTTTGTGGCAAAAGTAATAATTCAGTCATTGGCAAGAATATTAGAAATAAAGTGGGATTTACACACACCATGGAGGCCGCAGTCTAGTGGGAAAGTAGAGAGAATGAATCAAACAATAAAAAGGCAATTAAATAAAATTTGTCAGGAAGCGCAGATAAAGTGGCCAGATGCTCTCCTGTTAGCATTTTTGAGAGCAAGGATTACACCAAGGTCCAGAGAAAAGGTCAGCCCTTTTGAAATACTCTACGGGAGACCTTATCAGAGTATTAATCATGAGCCAGGATCTATAGAATTAATAGGGAAACAATATCTTAAGGAATATGTGATTTCTCTAGGGAAGGTTTTGTCTTCTCTTAACAGGTATCTACATTTGAGAACCCCTTTGGGCCTGGATACTGCAGTTCACGAATTTCAGCTGGGAGACTGGGTCTATCTAAGAACTTGGAACGATGAACCTCTGAAAGAACATTGGAAAGGACCCTTTCAAGTCCTCCTGACTACATATACTGCAGTCAAGCTGGATAGAGTAGAGCCGTGGATTCATCACACTCGGATTAAGAAAGGACTCCCACCGGAGAAGTGGACTGTGGAGAAACAGAATGAAAGCCCTTTACGACTGAAATTTAAAAGGGACAATTCATGAATTGTACTTGGGATCAGGGCATTGCTTATGTAGATTTAGATTGTACACAAGGCATATTCTTATTTGTAGTCATTGTAATCTCGTTTATGATTTTGATGGGGATATGGAGGACAAAATTCTAATTATTGTGATGATGTTAGCAGAAACATAATACTAGCCAAAGATTATGGAAGTCTCAAACTAAATATTTGAAACTTCCAAAGGGGGGAATTGTCACCTTAAACCATATATATATATATGTATATATTTTGGAATAAAATAGAAATAGTATAGGAGTTATTAGTAGCTAAGAAGGGATCACAGTTAGGAGTAGAAACTAGCATACGAGAATATGAGAATTGTAGAATCTTCAAGGTAATAGATAATGCTCAGGCCAGATAAGAGGGTACGGGCACTGCATACTTCACTAAGAAGCATATGTTTCTCCTCAAAGAATGCAAAGCTGTAACACTTCAAGGACCAATAACGGGAACATCCTCCTACAGGGAAAGTCGTAAAGATAAAGGGACGCCACAACAACCATGAAAACAACAGGAATCACAGTAACTAGGGGAAAGGTAAAGACGGCAGGGGGAGATTGCGACCACCGACCCAATTGAGGAACGAAAGGACTACCCCCCCACTCCTTTTGAGCATGCGCAGTGAATTAAAAATCGCACTGTAGCTTTAAATCGAAGCGGAGAAAATACGGACCAATGGAAGAAGAGGATGCTTAGTCAGTCTAATGATTATGTATTAGATAGGCGTGGTGTGTTAACTTTCATGTATAAATATTGAAGAGAATTACAGTAGGTGTGCTTGATTTGTGGAAATATTCCACCTTGCGCAGAATAAAACAATGTCTCCTCTCTAAACATACTTTGTGTGTTTCGGGAGTTATTTTATAAAACAGGCACCAAAAGCAAACTTCTCTTTATCCTCCTCCTTTAAGGGAACCATAAAGAACATATCTTTTACATCTAGCGCTGCCATCCATGGGCGTGCAGCTGCTTGCAAAGTAGCTGTTAAGTTGGCAATGTTTGGCACAGCAGCTGTGAGCGGGGCTGTATTGGCGTTCAGGCGCCGATAATCGACTGTTAAACGCCACCTCCCGTCTGGTTTGCGGACGGGACAGACAGGTGAGTTATATGGGGAGTGCGTTCTGGAGATAATTTGTCGTTTCTCCAAATCAGCTATGACTTCAGAAATTCCATTTCGTGCCGCAGCAGAAATGGGATATTGTGGTACGTTAGTGATTTGTGACTCGGGGAGTGCAGGGGCTGCGCGCAGTGCCCGCACTGCAGCCTCCCGATTTCTGCCGGGGTTGGGACCGGTGTCTGAGCTGAAGGACCACACGCTGCCGTTCGGCAGGCGCCAGCTTCGTCCGTTTAGAACATCGAAACCTAAAATATTTTCATGGTGATCTTTAATTGCAAAGCGAGTACTCGACATGCGCTTCTCGCCCGGGAGCCATAAATTGACCTTGGCAGTTTGGCACTCAACACGGTGTGGCTCCGTTCACACCGGTAATCTTAACTCTTTGCTGTCCGGATCGTACGCCCAGCTTCTCGGCATCTTGTGTTAATAGTGAAATTTGTGCTCCCGTATCTATTAAAAACTTTAACAATTGTCCTTGGGGACCAAGTGGAATTAAAATGTATGGGCCATTATCACTTATCCACTGATAAGCCTCCACTTTCCCGACAGGCAGGCCCAATTGCCTTCCGGACACTACTCGTTTTTTGACTTCATGCCCTGCAGTTCCTCCCGAAGGGGTTGTCTCCCTTTCTGGGGTCTGGCACAGGAGGAGTTGAAATACGCTCCTTCCTTTCACCGTTATCTCGTTTCTGGAATGCTTCAATTAGACTCAAAGTTATGCCAGTAGGCTGACCTTGAATCGCAGCTCTGGGAATGCCTAAAGCTAATGCATTCCTCCACAATTCATTCCTCTGTTCTCGAGATTCCGTTTGGGGGTTTTTAAATTTGTTTCCCTTCGATCTAGTTTCTGTTCCCTGTTTCACGGGTCTTACTTTGTGATCTCCTCCCCGGCGCTTCAGGTTTTGTTTTCCAGCTGGTGCATCGTCCCAGCCCATCTCACGGCTGTAGTTAACAATGCCGTGCATCAATTCTGCCCAGGTAGGGAGTTGCTTGTGGGCATTTTGAGCGTTATCACCTAGTCCCTCATTGTGTTCTGTGTCTTTCTTGATCTCATCTCGTTTTGCAACTAAATGGGATTTAAGAATTGCCGGGGCTCCTCTAATCAGTGGTTTTAACATTGCGAAATCTACTGTAGCAGACAGTGGGACATCATGGGACCCTCGTTTGTGCATGGCTTGTATACAGGCGGCTTTTGTGAGGCTGTAGAGAGCTCACTTAAAGATTTAATGGGAATTATGGAGGGTTCACCTCGCTCCATGCTGTCTATTCCTCCAGCCCAATAAGCTACTCGGCTGGTGATAGAATGAGGTGTATTTGTCGGGTCGGGTCCTAAATTTAAGAAAACTCCCGGACCCCAATAGCCATTTGCTTTGTCCTCACTCAACATTATTTGGTCACCGCCACTGAGGCATACTCGCCACAAGTATTCTGTTTCAGTTTCACCTGGTTTTCTGCTATATCTCTTGCAAATTTGTCAATTGCAACGGATCCCAGGGGATGGTTCGCGTAGTATATCGTGGATGACCACCCCAAGGGCCCACAGTTCGTTCTGTTTTAACAATGGGTCTGGCTTCATATTCAGGAGGATTTGTGGGGAACAAAGGGTTATCTTCTTCCGGCTCGCTATCATCGGGATCACCCCAGATGTCTCCATCCCAGTCTTCAGGGGATACTATTAGTTTCCTAATCTGTATGATGTCAGGGGGGTGGGGGAGCCTGTATAAACATCATCTCGACCTTTTCTCCCAACTTTTCTCTTTTTTTTCCTTTTCCTCCTGTAACTGTTTCTGCAGCTGTTCAATTTTTAAAGACAGTAACAACTCAGTTGCCTTTCTACCTTCTATTTCTTTCTCTAGGTCCTGCTCCTTTTTATTACTGTTGTCTCTTTCCTGATATGCAGCTTCTAAACAGGCACCTAGTATCTGCAGATAACTCCTTTCCCTTTTCCATCCTTTGCGCGGCCTCTAGTTACTTTTAGGTGTTCTTCAATAGCTTCCCAATTATGCCAATTCTCACGACTCCATTCTGCTGAGAATTTGGGACTCGGATTCACTCCACACCTCCGTAAATAATCAGTGATACTGTAGTCTAACAGTGTAGTCTAACAGGAGCTGGTGGAAGGCCAAGGCTTACGTAAAGCTGATAAGGGGGATTCAGGCTGGAAAGCAGAACGTCTAAAAAAGAATTACTGTCCCTGGGAGAGAAGCACATCCTGAAGAAATACGTAAGCTAATTAAAATGTTTTGGGAACCATCTGAAACAACTAGTAGAAGTGTGATAAGAAGCACCCTCACATGAACTATCCTCATTATAATACTAAAAGTCACACCCCTCAAGCTGGAGACCCCGGCCCAACCAGAGACCCTCACCTTTGAGCGTGCGCAGAATATTAAAGTAGCACTGTATCTTTATGTTGAAATAAGAGAAATGTAGACCAATAGAAAACTGCTTTGTGTAATTACTTATGCATATGCATAACTAGACTGTATAAATACTGTACCTGTATGACCGAACTGTGTGCTAGCTTTGTGGAGCTACCACCTAGCACCCATCTCTGAGCAGACATGAAATAAAAATACCTCTGCCCTGTGTGTATATTGGCGTCTCGCACACCGGGTAAATGACCTCACACTTGTGGGATAACAATACTACTTGCCATCCTGCCGACTACGCCAATTTGTCGCGGATGGAGTGACGGTGTTGGAAAATAAGTGAGGAACATGTAAAGAATAAAGTTCAAAGGGTCAACCAAGAAGAAACAAAAGAAAACCCAAGAATATCCTGGTAAAACCGGATCTTCCAGCATGTGATATTTAACCATGGAGAAAATTAAGCCTTAAAAGGAAGAATGACCCTGAATTCATGACCTGAAAAGCATGGTTTTGGAGCTACGACCACCAGGGACCACCAGAAGACCCTCACG